>NW_028254022.1:0-30309 GCF_964263255.1 Lissotriton vulgaris
CCCGTAAGTTCTTGGAAGGCTGGGCAATAGGCACTCTGCTAGTTTGGGGGCGGGAGGTTTTGTTACCGCCGAGCAGGGAGGCAGGGTGAGGGGGTTGAGGGAATCTACGTTGGGGCTGTGGGGTGGATGGGAGGGGATTGCAGTTGTGGGTTGATGTTAGTATTGTTTCTGGTTAGGCATGTCATTTTTGATTGGTCTCAAAAGCAAATTGCGACAGATGCAGCATTTGTAATGTTCTCATTGGCTACAATGCTTAGGAAAGTAATGACATCCTTTCTCATTTCCCCCTTGTTGTGCTCTTCACTGGGGTACACACCGAGTGATGGGTACCATGCATAGACAAACACTCAACCTGATATCCTGGAATGTAAATGAGCTGGGTGACAAAATCAAGAGTCAAGAGAGGGGTGGTTCTCCAGTTCCTGAAACGACACTAGCAGGATGTGGTTCTTCTGCAGGAGACCCACCTGTTGGGTAATGGTTGTAAGGCCCTGTTTCGGTGGGGATTCCAGATGGCTGCTCACTCTACTTTTGATTCCGGTTCCCGGGGGGTGGGCATTTTAGTTCGTAAGTCCTTCCCCTTGACTGTCAACGTAGTCCGTAAGGACCCCCTTGGGTAGGTTTGTGGCAGTGTCAGGGGTTTGGGAGAAGGCTTCCCTCAACCTGGTATCAGTGTGCATTCCGCCAGGCCTCCACACCCAGGCCTTTATTGACCTAGGTGATCCTCTCCTGAATCTGCCAGACGGGAGATTATTGATTGGGGGGATTTTAATTCCATCGTTTCTGATTCCCTGGTTCGCTGGCACCCAAAAGGACCTGCCGATCTCACGCAAATGCATACATAGGGGCAGATTTATGTTAACTGGCGCATCCCGAGGGATGCGCCAGTTAACATGTGCCACAGTGCGCCAACGCTACGCCACCCATGGTGCGCCGCATTTATAATGCGGCGCACCATAGTGCAAAAACGGCACAGATGCGTGACGCATCTGTGCCGGAAATGTGGCGCATTGCTGGAGTTGCGTCGCAAGCGCGACGCAGCTCCAGCAAGGCTCGGGGGTGCCCCATTCAACTAATGCTGCATCAAGACCTACGCCTGCTTCAAGCAGGCGCAGGGTTTTGACGCAGCATTGGCCAGAAAGTGACTGAGTGAAATCTCATAGATTTCACTCAGCCACTTTCAGGAGGCGTTCCTGCGCAGGAACCCCCCCCTGCGCAGGAACGCCTCCTTATGGCGAAGTGCTTTACAACGTGACGCATCTCCTAGATGCGTCACGTTGTAAATAGGGCGCATTGCTCGCGCCGCAGTTGCGTCAAAAAAAGTGACGCAATTGCGGCGCAAAGAGGCGCAACTGCCTCATAAATCTGCCCCATAGTTTTTTGGGGGCTATGGGCCTGGTGGATGTCTGGAGGTGCCTACACCTCAGTGGGCTCCAATATATCCATCTCTCGGGCCCCATCGCTGCATGTCGCGTATAGACTATGTACTCACACTTACAAAGCAGAACTACAATGTCAAAGATATTCAACATTTGGCTAGGGGGATTTTGGATCATTCGCCTGTGTTGTGCAGGGTGGAAGTGGGGGAACTCACGGTCGGCTGTGTGGCACCGCATAACCCATGGTATACCACAATTCCCTCCGTCAGGGATAAAGAGTTGAGTGATTCTGACCTTTATATTCAGGTAAACCTGGGTTCAGTCAGTTCATCTGTCTTGCTTTGGGAAGCCTATAAAACTGTTATTCGGGGGGTTGTGTTGGGACAGATTGCTGGACAACGCAAGGAAAAGACTGCGGATCTGGTGCATTTAGAGGGTGAGGTCCTGGTATTGGAACGCGCAGTCCGAATGCAGGACTCGGAGGAACTGTGTCAAAAGCTCAGCATTAAGACAAAAGAATTCTCTGACTTAGCCACTGACGTGGCTAAAGCACAATATAGGGTTACACTTAGCTGGATATACGATGTAGGCGAAAAGGCAGGCAAGCTGCTGGCATGGTTGGACCGCAATGAAGGAGCAAGGCGCGTCGTGGTTGAAATTGCCACCGACCAGCATTCCCGTATTACCGCTCTGCAAGGCATTGCGGATGCGTTTGGAAGACACTACCGCTCCCTGTATACTTCCCTCATTGGCTATTCAGAGGATGAGGCTTCATCTCTCCTATGAGATATTCATTTGCCAGCTCTTACCGCAGTGGACAGCTCTGATCTGGAGCGAAACCTCACAGTAACTCAAGTGGCGAAAGCCATCCATGACTTATGCGGAGGAAAGCATCGGGTCCCAATGGGATCCCCATAGAATTATTTAAGCTGACGGCAAACATGACTGCTCCTTATCTCACAGACATATACTGAGAGAGTAAAAAGATTGGAATTCTTCCAGAGGACCACATATTCGCTACCATCATTGTCATTCACAAACCGGGCAAGCCCGCAGATCTGTGTTTTTCATACAGGCCCATCTCACTGCTCAAATGCGAGGTCAAGATCCCCGTGAAGGTCCTTGCCACTCGCCTGTTGCAGATTCTTCCCACTCTGATCCACCCAGATAAGTCCGGGTTCATGGCGGCAAGAAACACATCTCTTAATCTCCACCGACTACACAGTGTACTCTGCAGGACGTATACGATTAGAGAGGACGCTGTGGTGGTGTCCCTAGACGCCGCATCGGCCTTCGATACTATTGAATGGCCATACCTGTTTGCTGTGCTCCACAAGCTAGGATTTAGCCCGGAATTTACTAAATGGGTGCGCCTTCTATATTGCCAACCATTGGCACAGGTGGTCGTTAACAATCAGAAATCCTCTGTCTTTTCTCTGGGTAGGTGCACCAGGCAGGGCTGTCTACTATCGCAGCTGGCGGCGTGGATCCGTCAAGACCCTGCTATCATGGGCCTGAGATGGACTCATGGCTGGTAGGACCGAATATCACTGTATGCGGATGACATCCTGCTTTATCTAGCCTCCCCAGCAAAGTCTCTTAACATAGTAATGGACATATTCCACACCTTCGGTGGATTCGCGTGCTATAAGATCAATTGGTCCAAATCGGTGCTCTAGGTCCTTAGTGGGCAGAGGCCCCAACTCCCCCGGGTTCGCCAACTGACCAAAGCTGTGGAAGGGTATAAATATGTCAGGCTCCTCCTTCTGATATCTTCGGGATTGCGCTGATGCTATATGGGTTCCACCTCTCAATGTCCTCAGAGTCTGAAGTGAAGATACACAGACTGCCGGGATAGTCAAGCTAGGGAAGGAAAGAAAGGGAACAGCAGGGAGGGAGATCTGAAATGACAACAAAAGATACTAAGAACACACAATAGGTGTTTACATATAACAGGACTATCTTTGTTCCTCCCTTACAGTATAACATACATCATGCCCACACTCCTACCTTTAAAGGAAAATACTGATGCCTCAAATACAGGAAGAGATTAGGGGGATACCAGGGATTTTACCAACTGTAAAGGGAAAACAAAAGAACACATTGGAACTACTGATTCTGTACCTGCTGTTTCATCCTATGAGCTAGATTCTACAACATACCAAACACTGATTGTGTTATCTTCTGTAGTTAGATAAACCCCACCAATATGACACCCTTTATTTCTCTCTACTGTGATTGGATAAAGTAGAAAAGTTTGTGGAGAGAAATAAAACATGAACAGCAGACTTGGTTAATAAATCCTTAACGAAGTCTGCACCACGGAAATGTTTCTGAAATCCAAAAGCCTCCAGCAACTGCTAGGCTGACCAAGACATCAGGTAATCCGTGGGAAATCCAAGGAACAGATTGAGCCCAATCCGCTTATAGAAATAATCACAAAGACTACAACTGCCCCGCAAGATACCAAGAATTGTAGTCTCCTCCAACAGGTAAGTTAATTATTCTTTGTATTTCCCCGCATCAAGACGGCGGAATGCCAGTCTCGGCCAACGGGGAAAGAGAGCCCACTCAGCCGAGAGAGCCCTTAACACAGGTAGAGATGTCAAAGACACGGAATGCGAGCCGAATCTACACTCGCTACGTGTTTCACTCGGCGTCACAAGGAAATGCATACCCAACCCAGAACGGGGTACCGCTAGATTAGAACAGGATTCAACAGGGGTATTACCGCCTTCCCGGTAGATACCAACCACTCGATCTCTCCAGCAGGAATAGTCGGCAACACCGGTTTCCCCGGCATGGGCTTTATTTCCTGTACTTGTGTGACTCACGTTGCAAACGTGACGTACTTCCCGGGCATGCTGGGAAATGTAGTCTTTCCTGCCATGAACCTCCATGTACGGAGCGAGGAAGGTCAGCGCTTACCGGAGGCTCGAATGCTGACAGTACATCCCCCTTCACAAGGGACGCAAACCGGCTGTAGGTTTATCCGGATACAAGCGGTGGAACTTAGCCACCAAACGAGGAGCGCGCACCACTCCAGCAGGCTCCAAGAGTTCTCCTCCGGGCCATAGCCCTTCCAGGAAATCAGATACTGCAACCACCCCCTTACCAACTTAGAATCTAGCACTCCCTGAACCTCATATTCCCGATCCTGTTGCACCCAAATAGGCAAAGGAGCACGCCTTACCGGGCAATGGGAGGGTTTCAGGAGGGACACATGAAACACTGATTGGATCCTAAAATGCGCCGGCAAGCGCAATTTCACCGCCACCGGGTTAACGTGTTTTATGGCACGATAAGGACCAATGAACCTGAGGTTAAATACACTGTATTTCTTGAACCTTATGTTTCTTGTGGATAACCACACCAGATCTCCCTTCTTATACACAGGACAAGGTCTACGGCGTTTATACGCCTGTGTCTTGTACCTAACCTTGTCTCGTATAAGGTTCTTACGTGTGGCAAGTAGGACCTTGCGGACATGCAACAACCTCTCCTTGACGTCCGGCAACCTGGCGTTGGAACTCGGGAGTAACAGTGGGTTGAATCTAGGATGATGTCCATAGGAACAGAAAAAGGGAGTGTAAAGTAGGGAGGAATGTTGTGTGCTGTTATAAGCAATCTCCGCCACCCAATACCAGTCTACCCATGACTCGGTGTTATCCTGAACGTAACAACGCAGGAACTGTTTGAGTGTCTGGTTTAACCTCTCTGTCTGACCATCTGTTTGGGGATGAAAACTAGTTTAGTTTAGAGGGAAGAAGTTATCTGCAGTTCAGAGCACCAGCTTTTCCCAAAACATGCAGTGAATTGGGCCCTCCTATCTGAAACTATAACCCTCGGGAGTCCATGTAAACGAACGAGGTGTGCTAACTGGCCTGCCGTGGGAACCCGGTTGCAAGCAATGAAGTGACCCATTTTGGTAAGATAGTCTATTACCACAACTATAGCTGTCTTCCCTTGATCTTTGGGGAGACCGACTATGAAGTCAACAGAGAACCTCTCCCACGGGTTTTCCTGAGTGGGTTGGGTTGTAACAACCCTTGGGGTTGCTGTCGATCGGATTTCATCTGGGCACACTTTGCACACTGTTTCACCCATTGACGTAGGTCAGACCGGATGGAGGGCCACCAGAACTGTCTTAACGCCTTCTCCAGCGTTTTTGCATATCCCATATGACCAGCACAAGGTGAGTCGTCACACCAGGAAAAGACAGTTCTTCGTAAGGATTTAGTGGGTACTAGAACTTGTGGTCCTTTCACGGGTATGCCTTGCTTCATCTTCCATTCTTTATGATGCCTAAGCCAGGTTCTCCATACACAAGTCTGTACTCCTGTCTTTACGCCCAGCAAAAAATCCCCTGTTTGTGTCACACACAAGACCTTTGCGGGTTCGATGATAGCTCTGTTTGGCATTATGGTGTGCATAGTTGGGTTTTCCTGTAGCGTCAAAGCATCCGCTTTCTTGTTGTTCACACCTGGCCGGTGACAACAAATCGGTATTCCTCGAAGAACAGCATCCAGCGTAATTGCCGTGGGGTAAGATGACGAGCTGCTTGCATGAATTGCAGATTACGATGGTCTGAATAGACCATCACCTGATGTTTTGCAACTATGAGCCAATGCCTTCATTCCAGGAACGCATCCCTGATAGTCAGGAGTTCCTTCTCGGGGATCGTATAATTTATTTCAGCGGAATTCAGTTTCCGAGACATGAATGCTATCGGATGTAGGTGTCCTGTGGTTTAGTGTCTTTGGGACAGGATGGCTCCTAGAGCAATTTCGGAGGCGTCAGCTTCCACTAAGAAAGGTATCTCGGGGTTGGCGTGTGTGAGAACCGGAGCAGTAGAAAACGCGGCTTTCAACTGATTGAAAGCTTCCTGGGTTACTTTGTCCCACACAAAAGGAGGGTTTTTCCGTGTGAGCCGGGTTAACGGTGTCACCATAGCAGAGTATCTCCGGATAAACCTTCTATAAAAGTTGGCAAAACCCAACAGGCTCTGGATATCCTTGACGTTATAGGGACGAGGCCACTCCTTCACTGCCTTGACTTTTCTTTTGGCCATAACCTGGCCAGACGGCGTGAGCATCACACCTAAAAATTCCACCGTGTAAACATGAAACTCACACTTGGTGATCTTGCAGTAAAAATGGTTGTCTTGTAACGCCTGTAAAACCCGGCTCACATGTCCCACATGTTCTTCAGCCGTGGCGTAATATATCAAAATGTCGTTGATATAGACCACCACGTAAAGGTCAAGATGTTCCCTCGATACTTCGTTTAAGAAGAACTGAAATGCGGCCGGGGCGTTACAAAGCCCAAAGGGCATTACCAGGTATTCGAAAAGTCTATACCGCATCTTGAATGCCGTCTTCCATTCATCACCCTGACGTATACAAACAAGGTGGTAGACACCCCTTAGATCAAGTTTGGTATATATCTTGACCGCTCGTACTTGTTCCAATAGAACAAGGATCAATGGCAACGGATATTGGTTCTTCACTGTAATGGTATTGAGAGCCCTGTAGTCGATGCAACATCGCTTCTCACCGTTTGCCTTCGGGATGAAAAACAGAGGGGATGCCGCAGTGGATCTTAAAGGTCGTATGTACCCAGCAGCAAGGTATTTATCCAGATAGGTACGTAGAATTTCGTTCTCGGGTATAGTGAGGGCATAAATCCTCCCGCTAGGGACCACAGCTCCAGGGAGAAGATCAATCCTACAATCGTATTCCCTGTGAGGCGGGAGGACTTCTGCCTGCGTGTCACTGAACATAGCTTTGTACGCCTTGTAGATGGTAGGCAGAGTCACTTCCTTTTCTGCAGCAGTGGCAACATGTTGTATCGAAGCTAACGCCCGAGAGGGACTACATTGCTCCTGGTTGCAATGATCCATACAATATGCGGACGTAATTTGTACGGATTTGGAAGTCCAATGTATGAAGGGTTAATGTTTCTGTATCCACGGAAGGCCCAGTATGATTCCGTATTGAGGCGCATTTATGATGTTAAACGACAGCCTCTCATAATGATAGCCATCGTATGTAAGGTCATATTCAGGGGTATTGTATTTAATGGGTCCCGATTCCAATTCCTTTCTGTCCACTGCGTACATGGTTTCTGGCTGACTCTTGGTGATAAGGAGCGCTCCTAAACGCATGGCTTCAGCAAAATCCATGAAGCATCCTGTGGCTCCGGAATCCACCATGGCGCTTATGTCTTTTTCTTCGGAGTTTATAACCATAGACATTTCAAGAAACAAGTGGTTCTTCTCCTGAACACCACCCGGGGTTATTGAAGGGATGATGGTTTTGCTTGAGGGTTCCCCTTCTTCTGCCTTCAAGCTTTGGAGTTTTCCGCCCCCTTATCAGTGATCCCCGCTGCGGCTTGTCCATTCCTAAACCTTCTAGGCTTAGGTGTAATGCACGCACCTTTTATGTCTCGGAAGTGTCCTGGAGCCACGATGCTTAACACCCTGTCTCCCACTCGTCACCCCCCGGGCGCCAGGAAGAGGCACTAACACCCGACAAGTAACCAAGGGGAACACAGGGGAACAAAACAAGGGTAAGAAGGGGAAAGAAAATGGTGCTCCACACTCCTCTTCCACTCAGATGATGTTCTCTTCTCTGTTAATGGCACTGCAGTAAAACACAAGAACAATAAGTGAAAACTATCCCCTCCCTTGATGTTCCCAAGGTATGGAGTGTGATGTAATGTATCTTTACCTTATGGAATGTGGAGGAAACTTATAAGGAAGGACAAAAGGAAACGTTCTGGGACATTGAATATCTGACTTGGTATGGCCTATCCAATGTAGCAGTGATCTAAATATATAGCAACACAATAAATGGTGCGCAATTATAAGATAATTACTGTTTCTCTGTTTGATGTGCAACTCACCAGTTCTACAACTTGAGAACGCCTGAATGTATATCCATAACCCAATCACCTGCTTAGGTATCGCAAATTCAATATGAAAACACAGGCCCTGATAGGCTCTAGGCTAGATTATTCGAACGTTCTGTACCTGGGCCTACCAGAGTATCTGCTACAGCGGCTCCAAGTTGTGCAGAATGCTGCGGCGAGAGCTATTTTTGGCTTGAATAGACGCGTCAGTGCAGCGGGCTTGCTGCAGACTTTGCATTGGCTTCCAATCCGCAAACGGATCGCCTTTAAGGCTTTGACCCTGGCCTATACGGCCCTCCATGGGGTGGGAGCAAAGTACCTCCAAAAGAGACTTGCCTTTTACCATCCGGCTCGTTCTCTGAGGTCGGAATCCCTGTTTTTGGCGGCTGTCCCACGAGTGAAGAGAGCCCGCCTGGGAGGTCGCTCCTTTGGACTACTGGCGCCACAGTTGTGGAACTCTCTGCCGCTCACACTCCGGGGAGCCACCAGCCTACTTGCTTTTAGAAAAGGTCTCAAAACCTGGTTGTTTACCCAGTAGGCCGCCTTGCTGTTGTGTGTCCTTTCTGCCTGTGGTCTTTTTCTTCTTTTAATTGTGTTATGTTATTGTGCTGTAGCCCTCCTTACTCAAAGTGCCGGGACACTCTTTTTGAGTAGCCGCGCGCTATACAAAAGTAAATATAACATAACATAACATAACATAACATAACACCACTCAACCACGTGGCATAATGCTCTTGAACAAACTTAGTCAAGAGAAAAATCCAATAACTAGCACAACCGCTAAAAGTCCACAGCGGTGGGGGCGCTAGAGGGCGCGCTTACGGAATGGCTGCCTAGACGCGCAGCTCCCGTTCCTTGGCACATAATCCTTCATCGATCCTGCGCCACGGGGTGCTAATTCACCCCAAAAAGGTCGGATCCTGTGTCCAGCATCGTTCCCCACACTCGCTCCAAGTTTGGCGGCTCTGCGTGCTCCGGAACCGGAGATACGGACGATAACAGTTTGATCGGCTCTGCCACTGGAGCTCGGACAGGCGCCGGACCGGCTGCTGCATTCACGCGACCCTGGGGATCGCCACGAGACTGCAGGCCGCACCTCGCCACCACTGCCTGCGACCCTGCTGGGAGAGCGTGCGGCGATCGCCGCGGAGGTAGGAGACGTCTGGCCGCCCTGCCTCGAGCTAAGTCCCCCCCCCCCTCCCATCGCTGTTGGCCCCTTGTTGTTGGTGCTAGGGGGGGGCTGCGCCTCCCATGCTGGACGGGGCTGCGGCCTGCCCGGACTGTTTCCCGCCTCGCTACCCCGACTGGCCGGCACAGTGAGGCTTGACGGACCTGCAGGGTCTTAGACCTGACCCCGCCGTGCTGGGACTTACCTCTGCACCGTGCTCCCTGCTGGCGGGCCCCTGCACCGTGACCACACCAGAGGATACTGTCGAGTCGGGGGCTTGCTGTGTCTCCGTCCTGCGTGTGGGCCCTGGATTACCCCCCTGTGTGGCGATCCCCGGGGGGGATCTCTTCCTTGCTGCTGCCTGACCTGCTGGCCCTGATCCTACTGACCTGGACCTGCCACGGGCCCTGAAGCCTGGGCTTTGTCTCGATCACCCCACGCCACTGGTGTCCTCTGGGTACTCTGCACATCTCTGCTCGTACATCCTCTGACGCTTCTCTGGAGCCTGGGGGGGTGCAAACCGACAGGGCTTACCGATATCTCTCCTGTTCTACTCTACACAACTGCACTGCGGTGGGGCCATCCTGCCCCCTCCCGACTGGCCACTCCTTCTCAAGACCATTGAACTGCCCTGCTACTGCCCATCCGGGTTTGTGGACTGTCGCTGGGAGCTGCCATGGGGCGACCTGAACACCGCCAGCCTAAACTTAGCTTCGACAATGCTCGCAGAAGCGCTAAATCGACGCAGATGAACCCAGGACCTAGCACGTCTCCTCCGCAACTCACCCCCCCCCACCCCCGGCCCCTGAGGCGGATCTCACGAGTCTGATCCAAGAGATGCGACAGGGCTTTGCCACTGTCGTGGAAAAAGTGGATGGGGTGACGGCTCGATTTGATGCCCTTGTTCACAAGGTTGACCGCCATGAGGAGCGCATTACGGCTGCGGAGCAACGGATTTCCGACAACACAGACACCACCGCGACCCATACGTCGCAATTGGCCAGGATGGACAATTTGCTACGCGTCATAGCGGCGAAGAACGAAGATTTGGAGGCGCGCAGTCGCCGCAACAACATACGCATAACGAATGTGCCGGAATCCACAGCCACAGGCAGAATGGAGCTGTACGTGGAAAAGTTGCTTAGGGGTTCCATCGGAGAGGACGCGTTTTCTCCTCAGTTTATAGTGGAGAGGGCCCACCGATCACTGGCACCAATGCCCCAGCCTGGCTTACCTCCTAGGCCTATAATAGCACGGCTATTGAACTATCGGGATCGTGACACGGCCCTCCGGGCGGCCCGCACTCAGAAATCACTGCAGTACAATGGGGTCGCTTTTTCAATATATCCTGATTTTACACCGATGGTCCAGGACGAAAGGCGCAAGTTTCTGCCCGTAAAGAAAAAGCTGCGGGAGGCCCAAATTGACTACGCCCTCCTATATCCGGCGAAACTGCGAGTTACCCATCAGGGTAAGCAACGTTTCTTTACTAACCCGCAGAAAGCAGAAGATTTCTTGAAATCTGTACGTGCAGCGCGCAGGGGCGGGAACGCGCCTGCAGAGGACCTGGAGAATGCTGATATGCCCCCTGAACAACGAGATGACTGACTCTACTTGCAGGATATGTGCACCACGCCGGCCACGCCTGCTGTCTCTCCGACAGTGTATGGAACTTTGGAGGCTGGAGCGACGAGAGAATGATGGACATGCATGGACACTGCACCCCAGTGGTAATGTATGCCAAGGACCACTCCCTTGGCCTTAGTCTCCACCGAGGGTAGTATAGAACTGGAGCTAAGGACCAGGTGGTGGCAGTACGCACTCTATGCTTTACCCCTACTGGGTGCTCCCCATTACATGGTTGAATTGTTTGTTGCTGCTGTTGCGGTTGAAAGGGAGGTTGGGGCGGGACTACGAGGGGGGGATCCATGGCTACTGGCATGTTTGGGATGCTGGGGTGGGTGGGGGGAGGTTGGATTTCACGAGGCTTTTGTTGCTTAGACTGTATCTTTATCTGCTGATGTGGTGTTTCTTAGGGTTTGGGCGGGATGGCTGTGGTTATGTCACTAGAGCCCCTCAGGCGCTTTCACATATAGACTTGCTGTATCTATGGCGGTATCGAATGCAAATGCGAGATTGACATGCATATCATGGAATGTCAGGGGTCTAAATAATGCTAAGAAATGCAGAAATATAATTGCCTATCTGAACAGACATCATGTGCAAGTTGTTATGTTGCAGGAGACGCATCTGCCTGCTCGGGGCGTGGCCACGTTTGCGACAAAATGGGCTAGTACCCGTGTTTTTTCCTCATACTCGACATATGCAAGGGGGGTTGCGGTGCTCGTTGCCCGCGGAGTGCCTTTTCATCATCTCGGAGAGGCGGTGGACAAAGAGGGGCGTTATGCTTTACTGTGGGGAAGAATTGGCCGTGATGTATATGTATTTGTCTCTATGTACGCACCGAATGTTGATACACCTGCCTTTTATTCCACATTGTGGGGGAAGATTGTAGCTGTTGGGGCAAGACATGTTGTGTGGGGTGGGGATTTCAACCTCGCACTAGTGCCCCCCTTGGATAGGGCGGATGGTGTCAGCTCCTACAAGCCCAAGTCTAGGGAGACGTTGGAAGGAATCATGGAGGAGGGTGGACTCTTAGATGCCTGGAGACACCTGCATACCCAGGGGCGGGAAGGGACACACTTTACCTCGCACACTGGGACATGGGCGCGTCTTGACTATTTTCTGGTTGACAGAGAAATTACTGCGGAGTTGGTAAGAGTAGAGCACCTGCCTAGGATCTTTTCTGATCACAGCCCTGTGTCTATGCAATTCAGCATTCCTGGGTGGGACGATCCACGTCCTCAGTGGCGACTGCGTCCTGATGTGCTTTTGGACAATGTCTTCTGCACTGAGCTAGGTGAGGAGATAGCAGATTTTTTCCCAAGAAATATAGGCTCGGTAGAGTCAGTTGAACACATCTGGGAGGCTTTCAAGGTCACCATTAGGGGCTTCTGCATCTCCAAAAGTCACGGGGTACTGCGTGATATCCTACAGTCCATAGCTGCACTGGAGCGCGACCTGCGGGCTCTGGAACACCGCATGATCACAAATTCTGACCCACACCTTCACGCCACCTTTAGGGAGACACTATCAAAGTTTGAAGAGGAGGCAGCCAGGGAGGCGAAGTACCGGGGCAAACACTGGGTGGCTCGGAAATATTGTGAGGGTGACAGGCCTGGAAAAGTGCTCGCTGCAATCACACGACCATCACGGGTGCACAACACTATACTTGAGATTACTGACGACACCGGCACCGTAGTCAGGGAGCCGGCAGAGGTACTATCCACCTTCACAACACACTACTCTTCACTTTACACTTCTACGGCAGTGGAACACACCTCATACGCTGACTACCTTAACGAGGTGGCGTTGTGCTGGCTCAGCGATGGAGACAGGGAGTTTCTTGCGGCTCCTTTCGAGCTAGACGAGGTTCGTGAGGCCATCATGTCCCTTCGTAATGGCAAGGCGCCGGGGCTCGACGGCTTACCGGCCGAATTTTATAAAACCTACGTCGACATCATGGCACCGGTGCTCCGCGAGGTCTTCACGGAATCCCTAGCCGATGGAATACTTCCCCTCTCTATGCGTGAGGTGGTCATCACCTCCCTTCTGAAACCGGATAAAAACCCCACCACCTGTGATTCATACCGACCACTATCCCTCCTAAACTGTGATGTCAAGGTTCTGGCCAAAGTCTTATCCACCCGACTGTCGCTGCTCATGACCAGGCTGGTCCTACCTGATCAGTCTGGCTTTGTGGCGGGAAGGTCTACGTCCCATAATCTTCGCACCCTCTTTGCCTTGCTTCGCACAGTTCACCCCGACATCCCTGTCGCAGCCGTGTTCCTGGATGCCACTAAGGCGTTCGACTCGATCGAATGGCCTTACCTGTTTTCGGTTCTAGCCAGCATGGGCTTTCCCAAATTATTTCTCTCTTGGGTTCGACTTTTGTATACGGACCCCACTGCGAGGGTGCTCATCAATGGCCGCCTGTCACTACCTATTGCACTTACTAGAGGCACCCGGCAGGGATGCCCTCTCTCTCCCCTACTTTTTGCCATTGCGGTCGAACCGCTCGCCTGTCGTTTACGGCAGCTACACCGAGAGGGAGCAGTGCAATGTCTGCAACGGCAAATAGATGTGTCCCTATATGCTGATGATATCACATTATACGTTAAACATCCCGAGACGCATCTCAATCCCCTGCTTCGAGAATTCGTAATGTTCGGAGGGGTATCGGGTGTCCACATCAATTGGGCAAAGTCGCAGTTTTTTCCCCTCACGGATGCAGTGCATGTCTTCCCTCTCGATTACCCTCTAGAGTGGTGTAGCGATGATCTTAAATATTTGGGGATTCGTATATCTCGCGATAGAGATGAGACGTTGCGTGCCAACTATGGAGTAGCCATGACCAAGTTAACTGCTTCAGTGGAAAGATGGATCACATTGCCGCTCTCCATGGCGGGTAGAGCCTCACTCATTAAAATGGTGATCTTACCTCGCTTCCTGTATCTTTTCCTTAATATCCCCTATTACCCTGGCGCTTTTTTCTTCAGGACGCTCCGCACGGAGCTGCGCAGGCTTTTCTGGGGTGGCAAATCCCCCCGCTTAAAATGGTCGACGTTGACCCTCCCCTACGATAGAGGTGGCTTTGACGTCCCAGATTTTGAAACTTACTACCAATGTGCACAGGCGCACTTTGCCTACCATTGGATGGCTCCGACTCCTTTCATGCCGCACATAGCGGTAGAGGACTGGATCGTACACCCTATACCGCTCAACGGTCTGCTGCACTGTCCTGAGACGTCCATCACCACTGCGAACACCTCAGTTTCCTGCACATTAGACGCCTGGCGCCGCATTGCCAGGCACCTGACATGCCCATTACCCTACTCTCCTAAATTACCACTTTCTTACCACCCACAACTATCTCTCTTGGCGGAGCGCGGTTTCCGTCAACTATGTGACAAATTACTCATCGCCTGTTGGGGCGACCTGTTCCATGAGAGTAGTTTCAAGACTAAGGAACTGTTCTTTAAAGCACAAGCGCACACATCCCTTGAACTCTTTTACTACATTAGGCTACGTGAGGGGATGCGGGACATCCTACCTGATTATCCCAATGAACCTGAGACCCTAGCGCCACTGCACTTCCTGCTGGGATCACAAGATGGGGCCCACCTGGTCTCTGGTCTTTACCGCCAAATCCGCAATGCTGCCCCGGAGCCGGTCTCTAGTTCTCGGCTGCGCTGGTCTGCTGAACTCGCCATCGACATTACCGATGAGCAGTGGAAGTATTGTTGCACGCTCACCTCTCGCGTGTCTGCTAGCAGCAGATTAAAAATTATCCACTACAAATTCCTTCAGAGGATATACTATACTCCGACTCGGAAATATAGGTTCGGTTTGGCTGACAGCGACCGCTGTGAACGCTGCCGTGCTGACCATGCAGATTTCCTGCACCTGGCATGGGATTGTCCTCAGGTTGCTCGTTACTGGCAGCGGGTTGTAGAGGCACTTTCGGAGATGGTGGGTGAGGCGGTGCCCGCAGACCCCTTGGTCGCCATTCTCGGATACACGATGCAGATGCCTAAAGAGTGCCGGAAGTTTGTTGACATCGCCTTGCTCTTAGCCAAGCGACGCGTTGCTTGCCGCTGGGGTAGAGGAAGAGCGCCTAAGTTTAAGGACTGGCTTACAGATTTGACATATTGCCAAGATCAACACACCACTTTTGCTGAATTGATACCCCTCTCCTGCAGGCCCAGAGATATTTGGGAACCACTAATGCATTATCTGCTCTCGCGCCCAGACGACGATGCACGTTCGGGCGACCTGCCTGCCCCTCCTCAGCGTGCTGGCACACCTCCCGGATCGCAGCCCCTTGATACCTCCTGCGACATCTGACTCTCCTCATCCCCGCACGCTCACATGACCCTGCACCGTCCTGAATGAACTAGGCCGCCCTGTCTTGGCCTGGCCCACACCCCCCCCTCTTTGGGCATTGATGTTCTCTTTCTTTTTTATGCATCCACAGCCCGTTTCACACTCTTGCTAGATGACACCCCGTTTTATTTTCTGCATCTATAGAACACACCTTTGCAGACTTCTGCCACACTGGGATAGCGGTCCCGGACATCAGTTCCGCCATGGGCTGCGGCATGCCCGACCCACCTTGCTACACCACACTTCGTTTGCACTTTCATACAGTCACATACGGCCTCGTAGTTATTACCTGAGTTGGGAAGTTTTGGGTTCCTGTTCTGGAGGAAAAAAAAAAAAATACAGGGGAGGGATTTCATCTCTCGCCTACAAAACCCTGTTCGACTGCTGCTCATCCTTGCTTGTACTACTCCCCGGGCTGCAGAACCAGCATCATGTATGTTTTTCTATACGCCGCCGGGCCCCCGGGATGCCGGCTTTTGGGCTGTGTACTGTTCATAACTTTTTGCTGCCAGCCTCCGGGTTGTAGGCGGACCAAGCTGTGTACCATACTGTTTACTTCAATAAAGCAGGTTGAACCCCAAAAAAAAAAAAAAAAAAAAAGTCCACAGCGGTAACACAGAATACACGGAAAACGAGAACAGAACAATCTACTAGAAGCAAGCCGCTCCTAATGACTTACGGACTCTCAAAACGGGCTCTCAAACGCCGGACGGAATAATGCAGCCACCACGAACCACTAGCTCCTCGGACGCCAACACCGTGACCCGGAACGACAAGGGTAACACTCTGGCTAAACGCGAAGCGGTTCCTGAGGGTTTGGGGCGGGCTTAAGGCTGGGAACACTACACTTCCGCGCATGCGCTGTTACTACGCATGCTCCAAAGCCCGTGTAAACATTTCTGCCAACTATTGCCAACCACGTCTTTGCTTCACGTGGACAAACAGAAAAAAATAAAGAACAACTGAATGTAGATCTAATTCTCCGTGGGATTGATGCCTCCATGAACCCGACAGGCATGACATTCGGTTTTACTGGACAGTCCCGTAGGTAGTGCCCTTTTTTGCCACAATAAAGGCACAGACCTTGTTTTCGGCGATGATCCCTTTCACTCAGTGTCAATGAGGCCCTCACGGCTCCTATTTCCATAGGTTCCATTGACGTTGCTGTTTTCTCCCCTGGTCCGACACGTTCATACGGCTGGACAGGATGATCTTTTTTCTTGTGGTCTCCTTTCCGCTCTTTCATCCTATGGTCAAGGCGTAAAGTAAGTTCTATGAGAGCGGAGCAGGTGCGAGGTTGGGGGTCGATATATATGCCAACACATCCTTTAATTCGACAGTAAGACCCTGATAAAAGATAGCAGACTGCTTGGACTCAGGCCAATCGGTTTCCGCCACCAATCAAAGAAAACTGTTGAGGTATGTTACCAAATCAGAAGTACCCTGCTCAGTTCCAGTAGATCCCTGTCTGCAGAAAACGTTTCTGCTCTCCGGTCGAATGTTTTCTGGAATTCCAGACAAAATTCATCCCAATCGTAAAGCAGAGGGTCATCACGTCTGACTACAGGTACTGCCCACTGCGCTGCTTCTCCCCCTAAATATGAAATCAGAAAAGACACTCTGGCCTGGTTGGTAGAGAACATTTTGGGTTTGCACATGAAATGTAGCAACACCTGAGTCATGAAAACCTGTACCTTTTTGTTATCCCTGAAAAACCTCTCAGGGGGAGCCAACGGTATTTGTGCGGGAATCTCAACAACTACAGAGGTGGAAGGGGGAGGGTTCCTACCTGCATTAAAGAGATTCCCCTGTATCCTATCTACCCTGGCTTGTAGCTGAGCAGTTTCTACTCTCGAAGCGGCTACTTCCTGTCGGGAGGCTGCTAACTCTGTTTGCACCAACGCCAGAGCTACCATTACGTCTTCTAAGGTAGCCATATATCTAACTCAGCACAATCAAGAAGAGAAAGCAATCTTGGGCCGATTATTCTGTCAGGCTCCTCCTTCCGATATCTTCGGGATTGCGCTGATGCTATATGGGTTCCACCTCTCGACGTCCCCAGAGTCTGAAGTGAAGATACACAGACTGCCGGGATAGTCAAGCGAGGGAAGGAAAGAAAGGGAACAGCGGGGAGGGAGATCTGAAACGACAACAAAAGATACTAAGAACACACAATAGGTGTTTAGATATAACAGGAGTATCTTTGCTCCTCACTTACAGTATAACATACATCATGCCCACACTCCTACCTGAAAAGGAAAATACTGATCCCTCAAATACAGGAAGAGATTACAGGGATACCAGGGATTTTTCCAACTGTAAAGGGAAAACAAAAGAACACATTGGAACTACTGATTCTGCACCTGCTGTTTCATCCTATGAGCTAGATTCTACAACATACCAAACACTGATTGTGTTATCTTCTGTAGTTAGATAAATCCCACCAATATTACACCCTTTATTTCTCTCTCCTGTGATTGGATAAAATAGAAAAGGTTGTGGAGAGAAATAAATCATGAACAGCAGACTTGGTTAATAAATCCTTAACGAGGTCTGCACCACGGAAAAGTTTCTGAAATCCAAAAGCATCCAGCAACCGCTAGGCTGACCAAGACATCAGGTAATCCGTGGGAAATCCAAGGAACAGATTGAGCCCAATCCGCTTATAGAAATAATCACAAAGACTACAACTGCCCCGCAAGAGACCAAGAATTGTAGTCTCCTCCAACAGGAAAGTTAATTATTCTTTGTATTTCCCCACATCAAGACGGCAGAATGCCAGTCTCGGCAAATGGGGAAAGAGAGCGCACTCAGCCGAGAGAGCCCTTAGCACAGGTAGAGATGTCAAAGACACGAAATGCGAGCCGAATCAACACTCGCTGCATGTTCCACTCAGCGCCACAAGGAAATGCGTGCCCAACCCAGAACGGGGTACCGCTAGATTAGAACAGGATTCAACAGGGTTCTTACTGCCTTCCCGGTAGATACCAACCACTCGATCTCTCCAGCAGGAATAATTGGCAACGCTGGTTTCCCCGGCAAGGGCTTTATTTCCTGTACTAGCGTGACTCACGTTGCAAACGTGATGTACTTCCGGGGCATGCTGGGAAATGCAGTCTTTCCTTCCTTGAACCTTCATGTACAGCGCGTGGAAGGTCAGCGCTTACCGGAGGCTCGAATCCTGACTAAATATCTGGGAATCTGGGTATCCAAAGACCTATCTCGATTCTATGATACTAATCTTCAGTGACCGCTTGCACGTCTTAAATCTGATGTCCAGCACTGGAAGTCGCTTCCCCTAACTCTCCGAGGGCGTGCAGCTTTATTTAAGAGGATGTCCCTCCCCCGACTTTTGTATGCGTTGCAGAATACGCCTCTTCTGGTCGTGGCGTCGTACTCCAAGAAACTAGAGTCTATAGTGCGGGATTTGCTATCAGAAGGCAAGCCCCCCCCACATTGCCTCGCAAAAACTCACATTGGGATGGTTTGACGTTGGCATTGGGCTCCCGGATATAAGAAGATATTATTGAGCCTCGCAGCTCGTAGCTATCAACCAATGCAGATATAGACGGCACGATGACCCGACCTTTCAGATAGACCAATGGCTCCTCCCAGGGGGCAGTTTCGAGGGGGCGTTGTACAGAAAATCTCCTACACCCGTCCTGCCCGGCCCGACTAAACATGCCGTGCAGGTATGGAAGGACGCTACTAGAAGCCTGGGTTAGGAGGGCAAGCTCACCAACGCCACACCGCTCTGGCACTGTGACCAGTGGGTCGGTTGTCGCGTTCCCTGGGTTTCGAGAAATGAGATATCATCGGAATCTCGAGAATTGGGGACCTATGGAAATTGGGCGAGGTCATACCATTCGCCCGATTGCAGCAAGAGTACGAAAGGGCCAATTCTGAACAGTTTCGATATCTCCAAATCAGGCACGCTTTCCTTGCAGTTCTCTCAAAAGGGGCTGACCTCCCTCAGTACTCTATGCTGGAGGACAGGATACTAGATGGCGATTTGCTTGTAAAGGCTATATCTCTCATATACAAGTAGCTCACTAACAACATGCTCGATTCCCTGATCCGCCTGAGAAGTAAATGGGACCACGATGTGGCCGGGCTGGATGATGAGGAGTGGCGGGCTGCATTGGCATCTCCACGTGAGATCGCCATCTCCTCCAGACTCCGATTGGTCCAACTGAAATCCTTCACAGAACATATTTGTCTGGACCCTCACTGGTCGATAGGGGCTAAGCCAAGACAGTAGCTGTGCACGACACTGTGGGCAGGAGGGCACCTTTATTCATTCCCTTTGGGAATGTGCTACAATACAGAAATATTGGGAGGGGGTGGCACGAATGATGGAGGAGGTATTGGAACAGCAGATACAATGCAATATCAAATTGATTTTATTGAATATATGGGATCCCAGGGACCTCAGCGCTAAAGAGAGAATCTGGGTGGCTTTGGGTTTCATGGTGGCCAAGCAGAATATCGCACGACTATGGAGGGCCCAGAACCCACCTAGCATTGCCGATTGGGCCAAGGGCATGGACTGGTATATGGTGAAGGAGGTTTCCAGGGGGTGCCCGAAGAAATGGTCACAAATATGGGGGTCTTGGAACACTTTTCGGGGGATTTATGTGAACCACCTGGGAGCGGAGATGATGTTGGTGCTGAAGTTGTATAGTATATAACTCTCGATGACACTTATATTGTACTGTGCAATGAGCTTTTGATGTATTATCATAATGTGCTTTACGGATCAGCTGAGCAATGTTGTGCTTTGATTGTTTACATTCCTCTTTTTTTTTTTTTTCATAACCAATTTTATTATGAGTTCAAGCAAAGCTCAACACAGCCCTCCACAGTCAGGAGGAGACTGTCAACGACAGATAGAAAGAGACACATCATTAGTACAGCATCGAACCCAGCGTTATATAGTGAATGACATCGAACTACCCCACCCACCCAACCCCAAAAACACCAATCAGCCCCGCCCGCAACTACCCACCCCTTATCCCACCCTAACCCAGTGCACGTGATCACAGTCCAGCAACATGAGATAACCTACAAAGGTGGAGCCGGCCAGCAGCCTAGAGTGCGGGATCCACATCCAGCTGTAATGCATCATCAATGTCCACGGGGGGGTCAAGGAGCAGGCCCCGGTAATCCGCCCACCGTTTCCAGATTTTGTAATGTTTGCGGGGACATCCCCGGGCTTCAAAAACAGGCTGCTCTAGTCCCATGAGGAAATCCAGGCCCGCCCTCCAAGCCCCGAGTGGGGGGGCGCGCTCGCTCTTCCAGGCCTGCGCCAGGTCCCTCTTTGCCACCACCAGCCCCAGCAACAGCAAATGGCGTTTGTAAATATTGCCCCCAACGTTCTCCAGAACATGAAGAAGGCCCAGCCTGGGGGTACGGGGCAGGTCCCAACCCAACACCTCTGACAGGCAGTCCCAAACCCCAGCCCAGAATCGAGTCAGTCTCTCACAGGACCATACTGTATGAAACAGGGTACCCTCTTCAGAACCACACCTCAGGCATTCCGGAGACGCGATAAGGCCTGCCCGCCATAGGCGGTGTCTAGTATAATAAGCCCGGTGGAGGTATTTGAACTGGATGAAGCGAAGGCGGATGGCTATAGCAGCACCACGGGGAGATTCCAAGGCCTCACGCCAGTCGTCATCATCCAATGGACCAACATCACCCTCCCAAGAGGCCCTCAGCGCCGCAAGTGAAGGGGAACAGTGAGTGACCAGAGAGCGATATATCTGCGAGACCTTTTTGTCACCTAGGTCTCCCATAAACAGTTTAGCCTCGATAGGACTAAAATCAGGGAGCTGTTCCAGGCCCACCAGACTAGGAGTAAGAGCGTGGCGAAATTGAAGGTAGCGGAAAAACTGGGTCTTGGGCATGCTAAATTCGGAGCTAAGTTCCCGAAAGGACTTTAGGGTAGTACCAGAGAGGACATGACCTAGGGACGAGATCCCAATCGCATCCCAGCCGTCAAAACCGGACAGAGATGCCAGCGCCGGTAACAGGCCATTGCGCCACAACGGGGTTTCAGCTGTAAGCCGACCCCACCAGCCCACCCGGCGCAGGGCCCGCCGCCAGACAGCGAAGACCACCTGGGTGACTTGTGGAAGCAGTCGCCTCCGCCTAGCCGAGTACAGCAGGGTGTGAAGGGAGGCGCCACCCATCAGTGAATGCTCAAGGGCATAAGCCGGATCACTACGGTCTCCATACCACCACTCGTTAAGCACAAGGAGATGGGAGGCCTGATAGTAAGATAAAATATCCGCGGCCGCCAAGCCACCGCATTAGGTAGAGAGGAAGCATGTGCGCAGCGCTACCCTGGCGGCACCGCCAGCCCACAGAAACCGGCCCAGCACAGAGTCAACCGTACGGAACCACTGCGGGTCAACCTGGAAGGGATGATTCTGCAGTTGATATAGTAGACGGGGCAAAGCCACCATCTTGAAGATGGCCGACCGGCCGTAGATACTAAGTGGCATGCGCGTCCATGTCTTGACGTCCAGTTGGACCCGATCCCATACCGGCAGGATGTTCCGGTCCCATGCCACTGCAGGCGAGGCAGAGAGGAAGACACCCAGGTACTTCACACCCTCCACAGCCATCTGAAGGGATGCAGCCCAAGGGCAGGCCACTGCGGCACCCCCCAGCACCCACATGGTCGATTTGCGCAGGTTAAGGAAGAGCCCCGATGCCCGACCAAACTCCTGCATCAACTCCAGGACACGAGGACCCGTACGCTGCAGGTCAGTCATGAAAAATAGCACATCATCCGCATATAAAGCTATGCGGTCTGAATGATCCGCACCCCAGACGAAGCCACGGTAGAGCTCATTGCGGCGCACCCTGGCGGCCAGCGGCTCCATGGCCAGCGCAAACAGGTAAGGGGAGAGCGGACACCCCTGACGCGTGCCCCTGGACACCGGAAAACGAGCCGACGCCGTTCCCGAGATACGCACCGAGGCCGTGATCTCAGTGTAGAGCAGCCTGATATAGGAGAGGAAGATCGGGCCGAGGTTCAGCAACGGCAACAGAGCAAAAAGAAAGGTCCAGCTGACCGAATCGAAGGCACTATCAATATCAGCCTGCAGGAGCGCCGCCGGGTCCTCCGAAGACTCAACCGCTTGTATCGCGGCCTGCGCCCGTCGTATATTGTGTCTCGTTGCCCTGCGCGGCATAAAACCCGCCTGATCTGGGTGGACAAGGGCCGAAATGTGTGGAAGTAAGCGGTTCGCCAGCGCCTTTGCCAGGAGCTTGGCCTCGAAGTTGATGAGGGATATGGGGCGATAAGAGTCATGGCGGTCAGGGGGCCTACCTGGCTTCAAAAACACCACTATTTCGGCATGACGCCAGTCCGGTGGGAGGCGGCCATGCTCTTGTGCCTGTTCCAGGGCCCGCAAGTAGTGCGGCCCGAGCTGCAGATGGAACTTCTTATAAAATTCGCTGGGGAAACCGCTCGGCCCCGGCGCCTTGCCTACATTTAACTGACCCAGTGCATCACCCAGCTCCTCAGCCGACAGGGGAAGGTCCAGGGCCTCGCGCACCTCATCAGATACAGCAGATGGGGGAACCGATGCAATATAATCTGCGATAACGGCAGGGGAGAGAGTCTCCCGAGAGGCATACTGGTGCCCATAATAGCGCGCAAAACTCGTTGCAAGAGTTGCCGGATCTGTGATCGCCACTCCTGCACCATCAACAAGGCCCGGCAGTGTAAGAGGCTGTAGGTTCTGTTGGCACAGCCTATGGAGCATGGTGCAAGACTTGTCGCCCCACTGGTAGACCCGACTACGGGTGGCCAACCACGCCTGACGGGCCTCATCCAACAGGACCGAGGAATAAGACTGTTGCGCCTGCAGGAGTAGCCGCAGTGCCATATCATCGGGTGCCTCGCTGTGTCGAGCCTCGAGCTCCTCCACCCGCTCTGCGGCCGCAGCAATGCCTCCCAGCCGAGTCCGGCGAGCAGATGCACACCAAGCAATATCTATGCCCCGCAGGGTGGGTTTCATAGCCTCCCAGACTGTCACCGCATCCATCCCTCCGGTAAGGTTGTCCCGCCAATAATGGGCGATCGCGCTACGCAGATGCTGGGAATAATCAGGGCGCTGCAGATGCCACGCGGACATTCGCCATCTGAACGGGGAGCGTGCTTTGCACAAGTCAATTTGTACCGCCACTGGGGAATGATCAGAGAGCCCGCGAGGCCGAATCGCTGCCCCCTTCACCCTGTCAAGGAAAGCCCTCGGGACAAACACACAGTCCAAACGCGAAAGGGAGCCATGGACAGCCGAGACAAAGGTGTACTCTCGCCGCTCCGCATGCAGATGTCTCCACACATCCACCCAGCCCAGACCATCAACCATAGCCCCCAACCGTGTAGGGGAGGATACAGGTGCCACTCCTGGCCTCCTCTGCCGGTCCAAAGCCACATCCATCACATCATTCCAGTCTCCGCCAATCACAGCCATGGAGCGGGGGAACTCAGCCCATAAGGCAAACAAACGTTCAGCTAAGGCCCACTGCAAGGGGGGGGGGGGCATACACACAGCCAAATACAACCGGCTCCACACCGACCTTCCCCTGTACAAAGACAAAACGTCCCTGGGGGTCAAGCCACTGACGCTCATGTACATATGCCAGCCGTCTATGAATAAGAATGGCCACACCCCTGGAGCCCCTGGTAAATCCGGCATGGAACACCTGATGGAAGCCAAAGCGCTGCAAACTCAGGGCTTTCGTACCTAGCATGTGCGTCTCTTGAAGAAGGAGCACATCTGCCAAGTCCCTCTTAGCCCAGCGAAGCACCGCTCCCCGTTTAATCTTGTCCAATAGTCCTCGTACATTCCAGCTAAGGACATGCACGTAAGCGCCATTGGGCGCTAAGTGAGAAACATCAACCATGATCACAATGCTCCCAGCCCCACACTCCCCGACCCCCGGCCCATGCCCCAGACCCCACAGTTGCAAAATACACAGAGACCACGTGCACCCCCAGAACCAGAACCCCAAACCCCACAAATCCCGAAGCCCCAAACCCCACTACCCCTCCGACCCCGACCCAACCCATAAGCAACCAAACACCCCGGTTCCCCCCACCCCCACCCCCATACCTCAAGGAACAATGAAGTATCTGTCGCGGTATACGGTACTTCAGGCCCAAAACACAGCGCCCAAAGCCAGCCATACCAATGGATCCCAACTAATCCCCCCCCGAACTAATCAGACACACTCCCAGAACCACCCCCCAGTCCCAACAGGAGGAGGCAGCCCAAAGTACGTGCCCCGAACCCCAACAAACACACCATAGAGTCATAAGCAAAGCACCACAAGAAAGTTACAGACCATGATGGCCCCAGCATTCGCCAAGAAGAAGTCAATACTGCACCAGCCAATGTATGTCCCACCGACCACATCTCAGCCTCTGCCAGATATAGTCACATATAGAAGGCAACCAGCAGACAGTCCCCATGAAGGGCGATCAGGAGCCTCTATCAGATTGATCCGTATCAGGCTGTGTGTCCCCCAAAAGGGGGTCCCGGGACAGGGACCTCCGCCGGGAGCGGGACTTGCGATGACGTTTCCCTTTGCCAGACGGGTTGCTCCTGTCCTGAGACGAACCACGCGACGATCCAGAGTGCAGCCCCGGTTGGACGTGAGGTTGGATTCTGACTGTCTCATCGGTCCAGTTGAAGACGGCCTCCGGCGTATCAAAGAAGAGGGTCTTGGAGTTGAAGATCACCCGGAGGCGGGCCGGGTAGAGCAGCGAGTATTGAATTTTCAGACCACGCAGCTTGGCCTTGGCAGCCAGGAAGGAGTGCCTCTGTTGGTGGACCAGTTTGGTATAGTCCGGGAAGATCATTATTTTATGATTGTCATATAGCAGGGTGTCCTTCAGCCGCGCTTCCCGGAGAATGACGTCCCTGTCGTGGAAGTTGAGGAGCCTGGCGATGATCGGGCGAGGCCGCTCCCCGGCTGGCGGCTTCTGTGTCAGGGCGCGGTGGGCACGCTCCAGGCCGCTTGAGAGTCCCTCGCCCCCTGCCCACAGACCGGGTACACCCCAGGCAATGCCGCCCCGCCAAGGTGTGTGAAATCGTCTTCGCGCCCACCGGCACTCCTGGCACGGCGCAGATATGGGCCACTCTAGTTCAAGCCACAAGTCCTCCAACCGCCGCCCCAGGTACCACAGGGGCAGGATAGGGCAATTATCCGGGCCAGGCGCCTGTTTGACCCCTCAGTTCCCGGGGGGCCCCGCCGTGTCCACTCACCAGGGCAATGGATCCGGGCCGGTGACTCCGGGTGGGGACCACCAAACCAGAGGTCCCGGCTGCACCAAGGCCAGGTAGGCCGCAGATCTTCCGGCACCCCTTCCTGTCGCAGGCCCCACCGCAAAAACGGTGAGAAAAGGCAGGGGATCCCACTGTAGGTCGTCAGGAGCAGGCAGCCCCGGATCGTGGCCAGCCCAGGCTGCGAAAATCAAGGTCCCGGCTGCGCCCGGGCCACCAGGCCGCCCCTGCCGCTCCGGTCCCTTCGCCGCGTCTACACCACCTGCAGGTCCAGCCAAGCCCCGGGAGGATAATCACTGGTCAAATGTCCAATGTCTGCAGCGACCCCCTCTGGCACAGCTCCTCGCAACAGCCCCCACAGCACTAATCTACGAGGATGGAGGATGCAGCTCTCACCGGCATCGGAGCCGCCGCCAGTCCCAGTGGAGGGTAATGCGCCTGCCAGCGGTGGGGGGCGCCGCGCCCCCGGAAGGCGGAGGGTACCGCAGACAGCAGCAGCAGAGTGTCCGAATATCAGCGTGAATGTCCTCGGGCGGGGGTCGCCAAACTCGAGGCCCCGGCTCCGGCAAGGCCAGGTAGGCCGCAGCCCCTCCGAGGCCCCCCACCGGCCCAGGCCCCCACCGCTGGCAATGTGAGGACAGGCAGGGCACTCCGCTGTGAGCCGCCGACAGAAGGCAGCCCCGGAACGCGGCCAGGGAGCGGCAGCGCCGGCTCCGGGTCAGGTACCCCCGTCGGGAATGCCAAAATTGAGGTCCCGGCTCGTCCGGCGGGCACCAGGCCGCTCGCTGCACTCACTCGCTCCACAGCCGCAGACGGCCTCGGCGCGTTATCTCCGGCACCGGACGATTTCCGGTGTCCTCCGCCAACACCACCTTGGATGCGTTGCACTTTTCGGGGTTCAGGGCCAAGATAATTATAGGATAATCGGCGGGCCGGCGGGAGCTCTTAGGCAGCCACGTCTGCCATGATCGCCCGCTAAGCCACGCCTCCCTACATTCCTCTTTTTTTAATAAAAAAATAAAATAGAAAAAATGAAGAATTGCAACTTCTATGTGTGCTGCATAAAGAAGCACACATAGAAGTTGCAAAACACCCTATTTACATTGTTTATGTTCAGGAAGGGACACCTTCCTGCACATAAACAATCCTTCTCCTCAACACAGACACCCTTGCATTATGGTGCAAGGGTGCCTGTGTTGGCGCTAGGCTGCTAAATTTAGCAACAGTGCAGGGAAAACGCATGGCGGCACCGTATTCTTGTAAATACAGTGTAGCCCTGCATTTCATAAGTGGTGGAGCATGACGTTAAGCCAACAAGGCTGACTCCTCGCTCCTTTGCTTCTTTTGAAAATATGCCCCTTAGAGTTCCCAGCCACTTCAGCAGATAATTATCGCTGAAAGTGCTCCTCCAGTCGGTTTGGCCAAGATTATGATATCCCAGATGGCATCATTGTTGTTTTTCAGTAAGAAAGAGCGGCAGGAGTTTGGTTCTGAAAAAGAAAAAAGAGATGTTCCTGATGCGCATCGAGTTTATTTCCTGCACATCAGGGAAATGTATGTTTTTTTCCTGTCGCTATAGCCATGCCTTGCATGCTAGTTGCCCACAGCACAAGATCAGCGTTGGAAGGCTTGTGTTAAATAGGTTGCGTTGTGGTGCAATGACCTGTTGTAAGGTTTTTCATCAGTGGAGCTGGCTGCAGCTCCACCTTTGGAAACAAATCAGTTCCCAGGCTCTAAGGGCCCGATTCACAGAACTAACTTAAACAAAATCCTAAACTTTCTACTTTTGGTATTCACAGAAGGCATTAAGTAATAGTAAAGTTAGGATTTTGTCTTAAGTCTGTCTTAAGTCTGTCTTAAGTTTGTCTTAAATCTGTCTTAAGTCTGTCTTAAATCTGTCCTAAGTGTGTCTTACAATTGTCTTACGATTGTCTTAAGTCTGTCTTAAGTCTGTCTTAAGTTTGTCTTCAGTTTGTCTTAAGTCTGTCAAAAGGGGAATACACTTCTAAAATAACCTCTTCTCACTCCCTTAGTAACTTGGCACAAGCAGACAGGCTTATCTCAGAGGCAGTGTGTAAGGCATTTGCACATGACCAACCGTAATACAGTGAAAACACTACAAAAGGACACCACACCAGTTTTAGAAAAATTACCAATATTTACAGCGAACAAAATATCTCGCCCACTCGACTTCTGGCCCACCCCTATAGAAAAACCACTAACTGCATCCAAGTTAGTGCGCAATCTGGGGGTGTTGGTTGAAAATAGTCTTCAGCTAGACGCCCAAGTAAATAAAACAGTTGGCAACTGCCTATCTCTGCTCAGAGCCCTTCGCAAAATACTTCCATTACTGCCAACTGCCGCTAGGGCACAGGTGGTGAGGAGTGTCATTTTGAGCAGGTTACATTACTGCAACACTCAGCTACTTGGAGCACCAAATTCACTGATAAAGAAACTTCAGAGAATTCAAATAATAGCTGCCAAGTTAGCTCTAAAAAGATAGCAGGGGTCCTCTGCGTTCTTATCTTTGAAGGATCTCCATTGGTTACCGATTCTGCAGAGAATACAATTCAAATCACTCTGCATTGTCTTTAAGGCAGTACATGGATTCGGACCTAGACCACTGCAGAGCAAATTTCCCTGGTTTACTCCATCTCAGCAACAGCAAAATTGGTGAGCACTACCACATTAAAAAAAAACAGGATTGGTGGCAGACCATTCAGTTCTGCAGCTTCACGGCTGTGGAATGAACTCCCCACTAATCTCAGACAGACTAAGAATTTGTTGGATTTCAGAAAAAACCTGAAAACTTGGCTTTTCCCTAGGGAATAGTGTAACTCAGCTGCAGTTCTAACTATGTTCATCTGGTATGGTTGGACTTGCGCACAGGCGAATGCATGGTAACCTCAGCACCAGGATACCCGTAGGGTGAAAGGGCACTTTATAAATTCAGCTTACATTACATTATATTATCTGTGCAAACAAGACCGAAATGATGAAAAGCCAACATACTGTAATTAAAATTATGTACTTTGTAAGGGTGACAAAAAAATGTCCTTGAAGTCAGTAACTTTATTCAGGGCTACCCCGGTGCTGAAAACAATCGAATCCAACAGTTTGGGCCAACCACATCTGTGCGGGCCGGCATTAGTGTCAGCAGATGTGTAAACAGTACCTAAGGTTGCGGCAATCGCATTGGTATGGGCTTGTTTGGGCAACCGTCATGGTTACGATGTGAAGCGTAGTGGTGCAGCATACTGTGCCCTCAGGTTGCAGTGCAGACAGTGACTCGGTGATGGTCATCCACTAGGGCTGTGGTGCAAAGTGCGGTGCTGACATGTCATGGTGCACGCGGCAGTGCCGGTTGATGGGAGCTGGCATCGGTTAGCCCAGACTGCGGTGAAGGACAGGACAGTGCGGTGTGTTATGTGACTTTTGAGCGCTACCCCCAAACCACAGTGAGGTAACTGTTGTCGAACTCAGCGTGCAGCGACGTCGTCTGTGAGACCAGGGCGGCGAAGTGAAGCGGGCGGTGCAGAGTGCTGTGCCCACAGGTCTCTGTGCAAGCAGCAACTTAGTAGTGCCTGTGGTCATCATTGTCGTCGTCAGTGAGACCAGGGTTGCAGTGCAAAGTGCGGCGGTGCCTTTTGTGGTGCCCTCAGGAGACTGAGCCAGCAGCGGTGATGGTGTAGGCTGCTTTCCCCCTCTGTGGCAAATGAAACCCATGGTTCCAGAGGTGTTACCCAGAGGTAAGTGAAGTCTTTACTGTCCCTGAGACTTCCAGCTCTTCTTCTTGGTAGGTTCCTTGATCCAAGTGCATTCTCTGAAGTCTTTTATCTCCCTGAGACTCCCAACAGGAGGCAAGCTCTACTTCAAGCCCTTGGAGAACATTTTAACTGCAGGATAATGAAAGTACAATCCAGTCCTTCCCCTGCCCAAGAGAGAAGCAACAAGCAGCAGACCAACACAGCACAGTACCAAGCAGTGTCAGATCCTCCTGACAGCTTTTCCAGCTCTTCTTCCTGCTAGGTTCCTTAGTTCAGCAGTAATCTAAGGTTCTGGGCCCCAATATTTATACCACATTTTTCTTTGTACTCTTTGACAAAACTCTCAGCTCGGTCCGAACCAGTTCTTTCCTCTCTGGCCCAGCTTCCTGGCAGGAGGTGGAGACAGCATTGTGCAAGGGAGACAGGGCCTATTCAGATGCAAGGGAATCCTCCTTCCACCACTCTAAATGCAGACCAGGCCTATTCAGGTGCTGTTGAAACTCCTCCCACTACTCTAAATGCAGCCGAGGTCTATTCAGCTCAGCTCTGAATCATACAGGCACATCTCACCCCACCCCCTCTAGTGGCTGTCTACAGTGAATGCACATCCCTAGCCCTTGTCACTCCAAAGCCAGAACATCCACAACCCAGAAGAGGCACACAGGATTGTTAAGCAAGAAAATGCCTTCTTTCTAAAAGTGATATTTCCAAACACACAATTTAAAAACCATCTTTACTAAAAGATGTATTTTTAAGTTCTGGCATAC
>NW_028254023.1:0-34337 GCF_964263255.1 Lissotriton vulgaris
CCCACAGGTCAAACAATCAGAGTACATATGTACCTTTATTATCCTTTGTCTCTGTTATCTCCTCCTCTTTCTTTGCTGCTCCTCGCAGTCCTCAGTTAAGTGCTAGGCCTGTAGGTCATTTTTCTATACTGTGTTTTATTGCTTTTAAGATTGAATTTCTTTGTTTGCTGCTTGCAGCGGTGGTGGAAGGTTAATTACTGTGCAGGGTACTCTCCACGGTAGCGCAATCCACGTGGCTTAGAAGCTAGCCTTTGCTAAGGTGTGGCGGGGTTGTGTGGCATGGTTCTCCGACCGCTAGAGGCACTGGTACGCCTCTATTGTAATCACGAACACCGCCTTATAGATTGAAGTCCTTTATTTAGTATGACAATTAACACGAAATCCATAACCCTGCCAGTCATGTACTGATGGGAGTTTACCTTAGAACAATGGCATGCAGGGAAAGGGTCAGCCCAACTGGGGCAGGACTGGGGGGAGGATCGGAATGTACCAACTTAATATTTATGTCTAAATACAACACATCTCCTACCCCATAATGGAACAGCTCCACAGAGTAACGGCGAGATGCCAGTTTGGTCATAGACAACATTTAACATTTCCAGTAACACAGAACTAGGTAACCAACTTTTGCTTGAGTGCCTGCTCCCCGATCTCTATATTGGAGCCTAGCCAATTTGTTACAGATTCACCCGAAGATGGCCTCTGCTCATAAGTTGATCTGGTAAATAACCCAATAGCCTCCTGCAATGCTTAATCGCGTTGACCATAGGGTTACTAACCAAAATGTGAATCTCTACACTCATCTGATGTCCTTACAGGAATAATCTATTCACTATGTACTACATAACATAAGGTTTTGAAGGGAAGTAACTCCTATTAGGTTCCTCCCGCCTTTAAGGTAGGAAGTCCGAATCTCTTTCTCCAACACCCATGTTGGAGATGCTAATATTTTCTAACCCTCCTGACCACGCACTGTTGCTAAATTGATAGTCTCCCTTTCTACATACCTTTCCCCCTCTCCACACGAAAGGGAACCCCTCTCCAGGGGCTCGTTGCACATTTCTTCCTCTTCTTCACCCTCCCAAAATCTCACACTGCTCCTCACATATCTCCCGTCAAAAGAGGTGGGTACCTCAGCTGCAAAAGTGCAGACTTCATTGCTTACAGCAGACGGTTCACCATCAATACTCTTGCACTGTCTAGAGTGCTTTCCGTTTATCATTAAATTACACTCTACTTGACCACCCAGGGTCTTGGTCACTACGCTTCCTCTCCTGACCTCAAGTGGTACTGTCTCACAGTCTCCATCCCAGTTCCTTCCCGGAATGCTTAGTTCGTTTTCTCTCTCCTTCACCTCTTCCTCCTGCTCACCTAGTTCGATGGTCCCTTCCCACCTGGGGCTAATATCCATGGCCACAACCAGGTCCTCGTCAATGTCCCCTTGGCCAAGTGGAGGGACCCTCATATTCTTGTACTTCCCTTCCTCACTGGTTAACCCCATTTCACCGGTGCCCTCTTCTGCTCTTATTAATATGGGCACGACACCATATGAGTTCCCTACAGGTTTCACCTTTACCTGCCTTACGTACTTTCTCTGGACTCCTTCCGAGTTCCCCATTTCCTCAATAGAATTCTCTTTGCGCAACCTTTCCTTCCCTGCTATCATCTCTTCATCACATTCCCTTTTGCTTGACACTCTGACTGGTTCTTCACTAGTAGGATCTAGGATTATCCTTAATTCTTTTTGTTGAGTCCATCCCAGCAAATTTAGACCATCTTTCACCACTAGGACTTTTCCTACCATTCTTCTTCCCTTAAAGGATATTTTTCCTATGAACATTCCTTCTAGTGGTATTCTCTCCATGTTGTAACCAATAGGGGACACATCAGGTTCCATCAACCTTACACCCCTTTTTTCAGATTTTTCTTTGTACGTCTTTACATTGATGATAGTAAATTGAGAACAAGAATCTGTAAACATTTCTATCATATCACCATTGAGATCAATTACACTTTTTGGTAGGTCTTCTCTTCTCCAAGCCTACCTCCTTATTGCAAATGGATAACACATACCCTTTTTTGCACTCATCACTGTTGCTCACCAGATTCACCAATTTGACTTTGGAATTATCTTTGCATGCCCTTTCATAATGCCCTTTCCTGTTGCAATTCCTGGACATTGCTGATCTTGCCATACATCTGGTACTATTCGCTAAATGTCTGGAACTTCTGCATCTAAAACACTTGAGTCTATCTTCTTCCTTATACTTCTCTTCATTTTGTTCCCTATAGGAGTCTTTGCTCTTTATGTTCTTTACAGCATACACTTCTCGGTTGCCCTCCCAGCTACCTCCAATCTCATTCGCCTTCATTTCCTTCACGCATTCTGCAGTGTGTTCTACACTCTTGGCTAAATCTATGGCATTTCTCAAATCAGGATTCCCCACCAACAACTTCTCCTGAATTTTCTTGTTGTTGGTGCACCTCACCAGCTGATCTCTTATAAGTGATTCGGTCAGATCATTGAATTCACACGTATTCGCTAATCCTCTAAGACATGCTATATAATTTCCTACTTTCTCGTTCTTCCCTTGCACTCTACCATAAAACTTGTGTCTTTCCAACACTACATTTATCTTGTCTGCATATTGCAATTCTAATTTCTTTAAACTTTTATCGTAGATGTCCATGTCCTCATCTTCACCTACCCCTCCTTCCAACTCTGGTAGGCTGTCAAAAACGTTCCTTCCTTCCGTTCCTAGGTTTATCAGGAGTATGTTCTGCTTCCTGACGGCAGAAAACCCACTAGCTCCTATTGCGACCACATATGACTCAAAACCCTTTCTCCAATCCTTCCATGGCAGCACTGGCTCCCCTTCCTCTGTTAGGAAAGGTGGCGGTTGAATCATGCTTGCTGCCATTTCCAGGGTGACTTGCGGGGAATGAATGGATTATAGCTCCCTGTAGGTCTGCACAGAAGTGCGCTACCTCCAAGTAGTGTATGGCCCAGTATATTAGACCTTAACTACCTAAAGCTAGTCACTCCCTTACTCCTTCACCTTTCTCTCACACCTCACACTTCACCACAGATGCTGCAAATTATTACTTTCAATATACGTCCTTACCAATTCCTTTGAATAATTTGCTACTGTACAATTATTTCCTGTCACAGCTAAAATAGTGTTCCTCCACTATTGTGGCCATACAGCATAACGGTTCCCCTCTTCCCATTTTACTTCCCTTTAAAATATGCCAATCCAAATCTCCAGCAGTACCTCAAGAGTCTTACTTCAGCAGTTTACTTACTCCTCACTAGATTAACTATATCCCTACCCCTAAGGAATGTCCTAAAGGAGAACTACGTCAGTTCTGCCAATCAGTTCCTCCGCAAATGGCTCAGCTCCTTATGTCAGTTCTGTGATGAATCTGCTGATGATGTTCGCGGGGTATTTGTCGAATCTGCCACAATGGAACTCCTTAGTCTCCTGCGTCTGTCCTCACTTTACGCAGTTGCAGCCGGTCACCACCGCTCCTCACGAAGGCTCCTAGTTCAGGAAGACTCTTTCTGTGCTCATGAACTGTCTCACTACGGCCACCGCAGAGTGCTTCCCTCCTTATTTTTTAACGGTTACAGCACGTTCCTTTCACACAGCAGTTCAGTCTCTCAATGGAGATCTCTCCTTCACCTCTTTCAGCGGACCTCCGTGATCATACCAGATGCTGCCCTGCCGTCTATCACCCCGTTGCCCTGTTACGATTCACGACAGCACGGCTCCTCCACACGATCCTTCTTTCCCATGAGAAGCTTACTCCGTCGTCTAACCCTGGCCCCTTCTTCCTTCCGCCACACGGAGGCTCCTTTTATGTCAGGACACCGCCTCCGCCGTCACACAAAACTCCGTCTCACCGAACCTCACTCTGCTGCCTCAACCAAAACACGGCATCACCGTTCTTTACTGGATACCTCACACTTCTATTTTCCACGCGTCGCCTGCTCCAGACACACGATGATTCCTCTCACCTCAGGTTCACTGCACCATGTCACCTTCTCACTAATGCCGCCAGTCACCACTTTGACTCCGTATGTGGATCGCCTTCCGTCACTTCAGCTATGTGGATTGCCCTCCGTCACCCCGTCACCTCAGACAGCACCGGTAACTCTGAGTACTTTTTATTTCCTTTATTTTCCTCCTTTCAGTCACCACCGTAGCTTCCTCCAGGAGATCAGTTTCACTTTTTCCTTTTCTTCTTACGCCATCACACTGTGGGTATTTACTTTCATCTCGTCACATTTCATTTGCCAGCAGATCTGTGGCTCACCTCTTCTTTCTCCTTCCAGCCTGCTAACTTTCCGACTTGTCTCCTCCTCTCCTTAACAGCCCATCACAACCGCAATCAGAATATCGATTGCCTCCTGTGCAGTCTCGCTGTGGGTACTTATCTCCTTCAATTCTTTTCCACTATCACTGCCTGTCACCGGCAGATTTGTTACGTACCAGCTGTTTTCTCCTTTCAACCTGCTGGCTACCTCACACTTCTTTTAAATCCGTCAGCTCGTTCGCTTATACTGGATATTTCACTTCAGCATTTTAGAAGATGCACAAGCAATTTATAAAGGACGCAAACCCAAGGTGTACACAGCACTTAAGAACTTGTTAGAAGATCACGGGTTGGTCGAAACTTGGGGTATGTTGAGAAAGAGGGATAATGGATTCACATTTTATTCTTATCCACATAAAAAGTTAGTAAGATTAGACTATTTTTTTTTACAGTGAAATGTAATTGAAGGTACTAATATTAGAATCTATCCCCGAATATCTTCGGATCACTTTCCGATAGTGGTAGATATACATCACTTACCCAAAAGGAAGATACAATCTAGTTTTTCATTTGATCGCAAGCTTGGTTTAAATACGGAATTTATCACACATATGCAGGGTTGGATTCAAACTTTTTTTGATGAAAATCGTGGTACTGCCAATATTCTGGTAGTATGGGATACATTTAAAGCAGGGTTTAGGGGAGAATGTATTAATTTCACAATGGGTCATCGTAAGAAACTAAAGAAAGAATTGGAGAAGTTATATGAAGCTTTGAGTAAAGCAGAGATTTGCTTAACTAGAAAAATTGCACTGGGCAACATGGGTCTGGCTGAAGAGGAAAATGGGGTCACTAAAGCTAGGTCCAATATTTTGGGTTTCTGGGATAAAGAAATTGCCAGAAACTTCTTAACCTCAAAAATGACAAGTTATGAATTTGGTGAAAGAATAGGTCGGACCCTGGCGACAAGGCTTCGAATGAAACAAACTGCACAGAACATAACTGCAATGAAAGATACCCATGGTAATTTACATTACGATCAGGAAGGTATTTTGGGAATTTTTCAAACTTACTATGCAAAGCTTTATGCTAGGAAAGACAGTGTGGTTTCTGATGATCAATGGTACGATAGGATGTTGATTGATTTGAAGGTTTTAGATCCCGGATTAGCTGATGAATTAGAGTTACCCATAACTCTGATTGAAGTGGAAACCGCAGTAAATAGTCTTGCATTGGGTAAAGCTGCGGGGCCTGATAGATTACCTGTTGAAGTTTATAAACGTTTTTTTCACATTATAAAAGATGAGCTTCATCAGGTAATCTTGACAGCCCAAGACGGCAATCCCCCAAAAACATGGCCCGAAGCAACAATTGTAGTGTTTTGTAAAAAAGATAAACCCACTGATAGTGTTGGATCCTATAGACCCATATCCTTGTTGAATGTGGACAATAAGATATACTCAAAGATATTAGCTAATCGATTATCAGGGGTAGTGTCATCTTTAGTGTCCAGACACCAACACGGGTTTATTCCTAAAAGGAGCACCATTGACCATATCAATAAAGTTATCACATTGTTCGATTTGGCCGCTGTTAACAAACGAAAATTAGCGCTTTTTTAATTAGATGCGGAAAAAGCGTTCGATCGAGTGGCATGGGAGTACCTCTGGATCTTAATGGAGAAAATGGTCTTTGGCCAGAGATATATCAAAGCTATAAAAACACTTTATCTCAAACCTACCGCTAAGATATCTACTTTGGGCGGACTCTCTGAATTGGTGAATATTACCAGAGGGACTCGTCAAGGGTGCCCCTGCTCCCCTATATTATTTGCATTATATATTAATCCTTTTATTGAGTTATTAAGCCAGAACATATTGATTCCCCCCTTTATGGTTACTGATTTTTCTTTTTCAGTTTTTGCCTACGCGGATGATATAGCAGTAGTTACGGATACCCCGGAAACTGCTAGTTTGGAAATTGAGAGGTTAGCCAAGGAATTTGGCATGATAACGGGGTACAAACTCAATGCCACCAAAACACAAATTCTCTGTTCAGAAGCCATAACTTGGGAGGATGAGAGGGTGGTGGAAGAAGTTACTTATTTAGGGATACGTATTAAAACTGATATGGAAGAATTGGTTAATGCTAATTGGAGTAATGCTTTCCATAAAATTAAAATTTCGTTGGAGAAATGGGAGCGGCTGTACTTGACTATTATTGGCAGGACTAATGTCATCAAAATGAATGTCCTTCCGAAAATTCTCTATCTATTCCGGTCGATACCTTTGGAATTTCCGAAACCCACATTGCAGGCTTTGCAATCTCTGGTAAATTCATTTGGAGCCCCGGTAAACCTAGGCGGGCGATGAAACATCTCATTTTACCTATTGAAAGGGGAGGGTTAGGGGTACCTGACTTTTTTTTATATTATGTAGTATGCTTTTTGTTAAAAATGAGATTTCTGTTAATAAGAGATGCCATGGAGCATATGCATAATTATCCCACCATATTCGAGATCTTGATGGGCTCACACACAAAACAAATGTTTTTCAATGAAATTGATGGCAATTACTATAAAAGGACGCGATTTAAGGTTCTTGCTAGCGCCTATAAAACATGGAAGTGGGTAGCCCGCCTTATTGATATAAGGAAACTGTCATATTATACTCCATATTTTTCTGTCAAATTTTTACCTATGATATTTTCAGTTGGAGCGGCTCGGAATCTGCAAAAAAAAGGGGTGTTTTGTTTGGGAGATTTTTTTTCGAGCGCAGGGGAATGTAAGTCGTTTTCTGAAATGTGTGGAGAATTTGGTTTACCTAGAAGTTATTTCTTCAATTTTTTACAAATTCGAGATTATCTCACAAGACATAAAATATCCCTAAAAAAGCATAAAATTGTAGAGGGCATTGCACAACAAGTTAAGATTGGTGTTCTTTATCGTATGTTTTTGGAAGAGAAGCCTGACGATTTAGTTAAAATACAAGCAAAGTGGAGGGAGCTACTGGGAGACAATGATATAGAAGTGGAAAATTTGATTTTGTTGTCTAAAGATGTTTGATGTCTGCTAATTTAAAAGCTCAATTTTTTAAAAATCTGTTTGATTTATACTACACACCTATTCGAATGTTAAAGTGGGGAAGAGGTCATGATGGCAAATGCTTTCGTTGCAAAGTAGATAATGCAGATAGTGTACATATTTTTTTTCTTGTCCTATATTAGGAAAATGTATTCAAGACATTGAAAATGTTGTGTCTATTATCCTAAAGGTCAATTTAAAAATCACCCCTTCTATTATGATCTTAGGGAAGATCCCTGATGATAGTCAAAATAATGAACTCTATCGTTTTCGACACTTTATTTTTTTTATAATGACAGTAGCTTGATTATGTACTGCAGTAGAATGGCTTCAAGAAAAACCTCCACTGTTTCAACAATGGCAAGCCCGGTTATATAAATTGCATAAGTTAGAGTGGAGTCTCTTTTCGTTATCCGAATATAGACTGAGAAAGAGATTGGGATGGAAAATATGGGGGACTTTTTCTGATTTTTATGAGGCTTAAAGACCATATGTTGTGTGTAAATTTGTATATATTCTCCATTGTATAGTTTTTTCTTTTTATCTGTATTTATATAACGCTCGTATTTATTATTCTTTATCAAATGCAGTGCGGGACTTATATTTTGTTATGAACTATGCATTATGTCTTATGTGATGACTATTCTGTGTATTTTGATTTTTGCCGTGTTCCAATAAAAATAAAAAAATAAAATAAAAAAAAAGAAGTGACCATAGCTCGCAAGATCCTGATGAATCTTCTGGAGACAGTGGACACGAATGAATACATTCAGGTGGAAACTGCAGACACACGAGTTAGTGTGCCCCATAAACTATATGAAATAACATTACGTATAGAGGGAGATAAAACTAGGAAAATAAAAGGTCTCTTTTGGGACAAACTTTCTAGAGGCTATGACATCCTGTTAGCTGAAAAAGAGTGGCCACCAGAGTTTGTCAGGGAGTGCCCTCATGGCGAAGAAATAATTATGCCTGCCTTCTCAAGTCATATTCCGATTCATAAAAAATACACATTGGCAAGAAAATGGGCAGTGGCCCAAGCTCCTGCTTTATACAAAAATCATATAGGATGGGATGAGGATTCGCCTCACCACAAAATCCAGTTAAAAAAATCAGCCCACTGCACAAAGGCAGTGCCCAGTTAAACAAGAAGCTAAAAAGCAAGTCAGGGAGATCTTAGATCAACTTGAATATCAAGGGGTGATTGAAACATGCACCTCACAAATGAGCAATCCTTTGTTTCCTGTCTCCAAGCCAGACGATTCATATCGTCTAGTTTTGGACTACAGACACCTTAACTCCTGTTGTAAAACATTTGCAGTACAAAACTCACATAGTGCAGCACTAATGAATAACATTGTGCGCAAAAAACATAAAATGACATAAGATATCTCTAATGGATTCTTCTGTCAAAACATTGCACCTGAAAGCAGGTATTTGACCGCTTTCTCGATAATGGAATTGCAAAAACAACTTTGCCGACTCCCACAGGGATTCAAGAATAGCCCAGGATTATTCTCAGCAAGGGTAACAGAGTTACTACAAAAATATGATGAAGCATTATCATATGTCGATGACATCTATCTCACAGATGATGACCTGGAGACTCACTTAAAAAGAGTGAACACCATAATACTTGGGTTCGCATCAGAGGGCTACAAATTCAACTTTAAAATTTCACGAATTGCCCATCTAACTGTCCTGTTTTTAGGATATGAATTATCAAGTGAAGGCAAGAGCCTAGCTGACAATTTTTTAGAGAAATGTGCTGTACTCCAAGCACCAAAAACGCTGAAGAATTTACAATCAATACTAAGTTTCCTGAATTTCGGAAGAACATACATTCTAAATTATGCAGAGAGGGTTAAACCTCTCTATGAATTGATAAAACCAGATTTCAAACCAATCAATTGGACTCAGAAACACACAGAGATTTTGAGATCATTGCAAACAGACATGTTAACTAAAACAAAATTACAAACTCGCGAAAACATACGCAATCTTGTAATCCAAGTCATCCCAGGAAGATGCGGATTCACAAACCTGACCTCTAATGAGGGAGAAACGGTACCTATAGCTTACAAATCACATTTGTACACTCAAGCGGAAATAACATTCAGCTTTACAGAAAAAATTCGAACAGCGGTTGAAACTGCTGTAGCAAGAGAAAGAGCCCTAGCCCAAGGTATAAGAATAGCTGTTTTTTCAGCAGAATCAGCCCTTGAGGCATTAACAAGTCCACCGAACCTGAAAACATTGGCATTAGATCCAAAAGGAATACAATGGGAGAATTCTGTTGCTACAGAAGACGTGAAATACTATTTTGACCCGAAACTGAAAAAACTAGATGATCTAGAATATGAACAAGAATATCCTCTGCCAATCAAAATTCTGCCCCTGGAACAATATACCTGCGTAATCTATATGGACGGATTCACACAACACTACGATGTAGATAAAAAATCCTACAATGCAGCGTGCGCGTTTGTTAAAGGTCGCTGGCGCTCTGGTAAATTCAAACCGATGATCACCAAAACTGAATCACTCAGAAACTGTTCAGCTCAGCGAGCGGAAATAAGATCTTTAAAGATGGCGCTTGAAAATGCGGATCGCGAATGACCCACACTAATAGTGGGTGATTCGTATTTCTGCGTCAAGTCATACAACAGTGACATGCAGACATGGAGTAAAAACGGTTATAAAGATGAAACAGGTGCCACAATAAAGCATAAAACGCTTTGGGAACAAGTAGTTATTTTAAAGAAAGAACTACAAAAGACTCACGTGATACACGCTCTGAGTCATCAACGTGATGGCGTTCACGTTGCAGGGAATTCATTGGCTAACACAGCCACAGCGGCAGCGGTTCAACCGGCTTCCGTAGCCACAAAAAAGCGTTCAGAAAAACAAATAGATGGGGAAACCATGCTGGCGGTAAAAGCCTCATTAAAAGGTGATTATGCAGCATTACCTCTCAACTATCCACTCAGTAATACATACATAATTGATGCAAACTCCGTTCCTTTTGCTCAAATCCCTGGAGTGGGGGATAGAGTAATTCCAAACACGAACCAGAGAGTTTTCTTGATTGAAGACGCACACAGGGGATTGGGTCTGAGGCACAAAGACATCCTAAATTCTATAATAGAATTACAATCAAAGTACTGGTGGCCGAAATTAAACAAGAAAAAGCCTGAGTAACATAAAGTTGAAACAACAGCCGACAGCCACTGAAGAAAAACCACCTGTCCCAGCAAGACTTGTCTGGATTCCAAAGATTGGGGATCTGGTCAGAGAGAAGATCGCAGTGAAGAAGGAATTTGGGCCTTCTTACAGAAAAGCAGTACCTCTCTTAGCTGTCAGCGGAACAAGATCAGTTGTACTACCGCCGATTGCTGGTAAAAAGGAGAACAGAGTTGTATCCATCGACCTGGTAAAACCACAATCATGTGGCCAATAATAAGTAGTAGGCCCAGTGGACTCCCAAGAAATAACAGGATACCGAAATTTGCTACCATCCAAGAGGCTCAAACTGAGAGACTAATCACATTTGCTAAACCTGCAGTGAATAACAAAGGACTATGCAATAATGCCATGAAACTTGTGCCTCTTGAAACCCAAATTGCAACAGTTCGTCAAGAAACACCAGTCTACAATGATGTAGCCTCTGACTATGCTAATGAAACAAAGAAAAATGCAAAAGCAAATGAAAATCCGGAAATAATTCCAACAATTGACAGAACTGCATCTGGCTACTTTATCAACTTCGATGACTTTTCTGAAGATCCAAGCGAGCATGAAGAACTGCCTGCAACAAAAACTTTCAAAGATAAAGTAATTGAACTTTTTCACCAACTAAAAGAAACATATCTGATTTCACCATGGATTGAATTTTGGATTGTGTTAGGTGTACTTACTCTCCTGCTTTGGCTCATCATGGTTCTACGTTTGGGAAAATTCATAGATGGAAAATAAAGTACAATGGACACAGCAAGTCAGAACATCAACTTGGTTCTAAAGCCTCACACATCCTCCCACATTGAGAAAAGAGAACTGTCAACAGTAAACATCTCAACCAATCCAATACCGTTGGGGTAGCATGGGACAGAACTGATTATGACATTTTTGGCCCGGTTGAGCTCTTGAAATATCCACACCAGTTCAAGGTTTCATTAAGTGATTTTGTGACACCCAGTACCTTCTCTGATGATTGGGACTTTGAAAACATTAATAATATGATGTCAGATTTAGTAATGTCATCCAAATTTACAGAACATGATTACTTATAGGGTTTATTGAATTATGAAGAGTTATACTGTTATAATCATTTTGGTGATCACTATTTGCATAAAACTGCTCGGCCTAGAAATATTTTATCGTATAACCAATAGGAACACTGTCCAACTCCACCAAAAGCAGCTCGAAAAAATTTTATGAGAAATTCTAGTACTTCTCAGGGTTTGACAACAGTGATCCAGAAACATTTTATTTTAAAATGTTAATTAGGACAGGAATGAAAACAATGTTGACAAATACTAAATTGATTCATTCTGAAAATTTTTATGACAAAATGTCTACACTATAAGCATTATTTAGGGCCTGCATGATCCCAGAACAAATGATATTCTTGAATGACACAATTCAACAAACTACTTGTCTTGGCCTAGCTAAGATAAAAGACTTAAATACACCGTCTATTCCAAAACCCATAACTGATAGTGATAGCACTACAGATGTGGAGATAGACGTATCCCGTATTTTACACCAAAAAAGAACACATCCTGATTGGAAAAAGTGGTTGATCTGGCCAACAGACACAAATAACTGTCAAGATAGATTCCTGAACAAAACACAGGGGTTCAAATTGACCAGGCCAGACCCAGATACTCCCAGAGACAACATCCAGGGATAGTTACAACATACATTGTAGGGAAATTATGCCTTGAGTGGCTACAGAAATCCACACTGGCTGAAATTAAGCAACACTTGACTTTACTTAAAGACGGTGCTGACTTGCGTGATTTCATATTGGGACCACGAAACAGCATCAAAAATGTTTCATAGCGACCGGTATATACGCTGTGTACAACGAAGCTTGGAAAGTAATGCAAATTGAAACAGCAGAAAAAATACGAGAAATGTATCGTATAAATTTGGAAAAATCACTTTCTGTAGTGGACAATGGGTTAACGACTCTGTCCTACAGAATATATTCACTGGACAGCATTGTATCATCTGCTTTTGATATATTAGAGTAGGACCTACTAATGTTATAAGATGGTCAGTCTAAATTACATTCTATTGTACAGCTTGGTTGGACGTTGCAAAATCTGCGTTCAGGCTACGTACCATGGGGTTTAATCAACACAATGTCATTATTCGATATTTTCAACCTTACTGATAAACAAATCAGTTTGGCACAAAAATGAGGAGACAATACGAGTCTGAGCATTGAAAAACTTGAGCGATTACCATTGACAATTCAGAGAGACCTGTCATTGAATGGATAATACACGGAACAATTACAATTCCAATAACAACTTTCCTGTTTAAATACTGCCAAGAGTATATACCTGCGGGCCAGTATGAAAGGTTGGGTAAAGAATACATCAAATCAACCTGGGGTTTACCTTATACACACAGATGTTATAGTGAAGGGAAAAAGGAGGTATTCCTTAGTGGTAACAATTGTAAAAAATCACTAAGCGGTACACTTCTGTGTCAAGGTATTAATTTGCATGGAGCCTGCGAAGGCTCTTCAAATAACCTTTCATGTCACCTGCATGGCACGCCTGTAAAACAGATAGAGCCATTTTTTAGACAACTTTCTAACAGCAGTTACGTTTTAATAAGTGACTACAGCTGTTGTGGCATGGTGCCAGGAAAAACCTATCTCATGACCGTAACTTCCAGGGTCGTTTGTTGTATGCAAGTATTGTATCCACACAGCAATCCAGATATGGGGGCTGCGTTCTTGCCTTCCTTGAATATCGCTTCTATTCAAATTGATACTTTAAGCAGAATGAAGTCTATTCTTTTACAGACAACTGTGCCTTTAACGCCATCCAAAGAAACGTATGATCTGCAAGTAGCAAGGACATTGGCAGAGATACATTCCCTTTTATCGACAAATTGCCCCGTGCATTTCGTAGAAATGGTAAGCCAAATCTTAAACATGTCTGATACCAGTGGCATCGCACATGTATTTAAGACAGCTTTTTCAGGACTATTAGCACTCTTTGAAACAGTTCTGGGCATCTTCTCGAATTTTGTCCATTCTGTCTTTGGCGGCCTACCCTTAATCTTGGGACTCGTGGCAGGAATTTAATTTTTGCTCCTTCTGCTCCGATATGGCAAGCCAATCCACAGACAAGACTCTAGCAACGATGGAAGAAACGATCCTAGCAATACGATACCGAGACCGTATCACTAAGTTCCTCGGATTGGCCCGGCTAAGAGATCTGCGTACAACCTGGTTTCTTTCATTCAGACCAATCTGGCAGGATTGCATCTTACCTGTCTGATATGCGGAGAAGAATGCGTGTTGGACGTCTGTCTTACACTACCATCAGCAGTACCAATGGATATCGATACTTTGCTAGGTCCTGTAACGACTCATGCATTGTGTTGTCCCCAGCGGCTACCTATTCTGATGACGGCATTCGTTGAGACTTCACCACTACGAGTAGGTGGCGGTGAGGTACGAGAGGAAAGCAGCACCAAACAGGTACTACCTTCTGTGAGCATTGCTGATCCTAACATCAATGATAGCAATCACGCAGAGAACTGCACAGTTGCAGCATTTTCAAACTTGGTCAAACTTTCACCTGATGTTGTAGACCAATTTTTTGCAAGTCTGTCTGAAATGATGTTCACCGCTGAGCAACGAGAATGACATTTTTTTTAACAAGCACACAGCGTTCCTTGAACTCTGAATTCGGCCTTCAGTTTTGATAAACAAAGCTACCGAAAATATTTGGAACTATTTTTTCCCCAGAAAGCGAATTATTTTTTTACATTTTCCAAAATATTTACTTTTTTTGGCACATGGTACTCTGCTTAAAGTAAATCTATTCTTAGAGAACAGAGCTTCTATTTTTAGGATACTAGAGACAATATTTTACCTCAGCCTCCAGCACATATACAGCATTTTGTATAAATATGTGATGGAATGGTCTCGACCTTCTTTTCTGTATTCAGAGTCATTTCATGTGTAATTTTCGCAATTCATTCAGCTGATATATATATGCATTTTACTGAATGATGACACTGCTTGAAAAGCGTACAGTACCAATACTCATTTTCGTGTATTTACCATATACCATTTCAAATGCGAAATATGTATTTTGGGGTGGGTTGGAAAACACACATGCATCGTTATATGTTTACTATTGCTTAGTTTTTTAGTAATGATGGACATTAATATGTGGAGTGGGTGTTGTATTTCTATCTAGGACCCTAATTCGATATTCCCGATTCATGCCCTTATGTGGTTATAATTAATATTATCCTTATAAAGGCATAAGAATCTTATCCATATTCAGTAATAGCCCATGCAGTCCAAAGCACAGCACGGCTACTCCCATCGACTCCTAGAAAGCACAACGCGTTCTTTAAACAAACCAAGCCTCCAGCAACCCGGGAAATCCCCCCTGCTTTTGTTTTGATTTGAACAAGAACTCCTGGAGTCCAGAAAGAACGGTTAGTTCTTAGTGACGTCTTATGTCCAACCTTACGTCAACCTCGACACCTTTCAGGTATAAATATACCAACAGTTGCCTTAAGCAAACACACGGTGGTTTGGAGCAGAGCGGCTATCTACTTGCCCGAGAGCCCGGCTGATGCGAGAGCCCACGGAAGCCGCCCCTCCCGTTTGACGCACTGAGAGAGACGCTGTCTTTTTCTCCAGCCGAGAAAATCCAGCTCCGGTGTTTCCAGCTACCCTTGCGGGTTGCTGGGAGATCGAGTCCTGAAGAAAGAGATAGCAGACCTCCCACATTCTATTACCAAGGTACGGAGCTGACTAAACACTTAAGAGAATTCTTGATGCAGATTCTTGGCAAAACAATCTTAACCAACTTAACTTAAACTGCTACTTACTTACTCCTTCCCAAGTATTAGGCTTAGGTCAGGTACACCGGGGTAGGCGTAGTTAGAAGCACCAGTTGAGTTCGTTAGTCAATGTTTTTATGTATGTATATATTTTATCCATTTTAAAGTATCATATGGCTAAGAAACCATATCAATGCTTTTACAGTATTTATGATAAGTATTGCAAATGTGGCAATTAATTTCTCTTGCATGAGAAAGAAGACTGCTCAATAAATAACACCTTTTATTGAAAACGCCTGTCTCTCTATTTCTCTGCACTCTGGTGAAATTAAGCATGCACGATTGACTGAGTGAAACAGCTGTCTATTGTTTTCACACGACTCTAGAGATACACTCTTTATTCTGAGGGAGCAAAGTTGTCATGTTGATGCGGTTGTCAGAAACTAATCCCTTCTTGTCTAAATCAGGATGGTTAACCCTTTCCTGAACATTCGAGAAAGTTTCTAGTGACCTCTGAGCTAGGTGGCAAAACTAATTAAGTCTAACATAGTCAGTAGAGACCTAGATGACCTCAGTCCTACGTCTACACTGCTGTTAATGTTATTCCAATGTGCAGAGCCTATTGGGAATATAGGAACTACACTACATGGCGCCCAACGTTTGGTAAGGCGATAATCTAACGCAAGACGCTGGAGTAACTCAGTCGTGCTTTTCACACAGACCCCTTTCTCCTGTAAAAACTCCAATAGACTTCTGGAGTGGGTGAAAGATTAATATCCGCCGGAACTTAGTCGGAGGAGAATCCTATGTATTAGTTTTTGGTATAGTCAACGTTGAAGGATACAGTGTTCCAAAATATTGTGCACCTAATCTTTGTTTCCTTGAAACAAAAAAACTTTCTTTCAATAAAATGACGGATAGTGAAGAAGAGAGAGAAAGAGAAGCCTTAGCAACTCCACTCTTAGAGGAAGACACAAGTCTCCAGCAAGGTGACCCGAATGCTATAATGATTCTGGTCAATATATGAAAAACTATAACTCTTAAACTTATAGAAAATGGACCATCACCAAGAGGTGGTACAGTCATATTCGCGATTGAGGCACATGAGTATCGGCAGACAGAGGTATTCTATTCATTTCCAGCAGCACACGCTGTGACAAAAGATCTCCACTATTGCAAAATAGAGGAACCTCCGGATGTATACACTCCTTTCGAGGACGTTGAAATCCCACTAACATACCAAGAGCACCTGCTCTGGTTTAAAGGTGCCCTAAAACATTAAAATCACATCACTAGGCACGGTCCACTAGGTAGACCAGGAGCCACGTGGTCGGTTCTAGCCAGCTACACACCACACCCAGACATTGATAAAATGTCAGACCGGGAACTTTTAGCTCAGCTAAAACTTTTAATTATAATTCATAGACAATTGGTCCAATATGTCATGCGGACTGCAACAGTCCAACCAGTAAGTAAAATCCCACAACTGACCCCTCATCAGGGGAATACAAACAAAATTACACCACAGAACATACAATCATGTCTTGGTAAAACACCCATAAAACGAGAAAAAATTCCATTCTGGTTAGCTGAAAAAATAACTCAAATAGAGGCAGTATTTCCTAATACTACACCTCATGAAAAACACAGAATTCTGACTATCTGCCTCCCAATGGGGGTCGCACCACATGTGGAGGACTGTGACACTTGGGGCACGGTCTTTGCTTCCATCTACACAAAAACACATGGTGTTCCGTCTATGGCGGTAATACCAGATGTACTAAGACAAACGCAGAACGAATACGGTCCAGAACCCGCTTTAACTCTGGGTATGAAATTACTAAAACACTTTAAGCAGGTCTCGGCTATATTATTGGCCAACATAAAAGGAGAAGCAGCATGTGTGGCAATCCGCCAGAAATTGAAGGAGACAGATATAACAGACCAACCAATTGAACTTGCCAGAATCATAGAAAAATCCTACGAAGAACTAGGAAGAGATAGTTTGGGTGGGAAACCAATAAAACCCCAACTAACTGAAAATCCTGAAAACACATTTATTAAAAATAATCTAAATACTCCAAAAAAGAGTTGGGGTGGTAATAAACAATCCACTCCCAAGGAAAAATGATTCCAGTCCAGAGGAAGGTCTCCTCAACGGAGAGTAAGATCTCCTGGCCGAGGAGGTAAGTCTCCCCAAAGGGAACCCTCTGAAAAAAGATATAATCTTAGAGATAGGGATAAATTGAGAAAACCTGATAGATATCAAGATATTGATACGCGTCCCTCTCGCTCTTTTCAGACTTCCTCACAGAAATCGGAAAGAAGAGGACGGTCAGAACACAAGGAAGAGCACATCAAGTCCAAAGACAAAGAACCTGCTCATCAAAGTAAAAAATCACAATTTCCCAGAAAGAAGGTAGCAAGTATTAAAATTAAACATGCCGAGGATTCTGAGGACACAACTGAAAAACGGAGAGTAGGCCCAGACAATGCTAGACAGCGCAGCAGAAGTGACCATAGCTCGCAAGATCCTGTAGAATCTTCTGGAGACAGTGGACACGAATGAATACATTCAGGTAGAAATTGCAGACACACGAGTGCCCCATAAACTATACGAAATAACATTACGTATAGAGGGAGATAAAACTAGGAAAATAAAAGGTCTCTTTTGGGAGAATCTTTCTAAAGGCTATGACATCCTGTTAGCTGAAAAAGACTGGCCACCAGAGTTTGTCAGGGGGTGCCCTCATGGCGAAGAAATGATTATGCCTGCCTTCTCAAATCATATTCCAATTCATAAAAAATACACATTTGCAAGAAAATGGGCAGTGGCCCAAGCCCCTGCATTATACAAAAATCCTGTAGGATGGGATGAGGACTCTCCTCACCACAAAATCCAGTTAAAAAATCAACCCACTGCACAAAGGCAGTACCCAGTTAAACAAGAAGCTGAAAAGCAAGTCAGGGAGATCTTAGATCAACTTGAATATCAAGGGGTGATTGAAACATGCACCTCACAAATGAACAATCCTTTGTTTCCTGTCTCCAAGCCAGACGATTCATATCGCCTAGTTTTGGACTACAGACATTTAAACTCCTGCTGCAAAACTTTTGCAGTACAAAATTCACACAGTGCAGCAATAATGAACAACATCGTGCGCAAAAAATATAAAACGACATTAGATATCTCTAATGGATTCTTCTGTAAAAACATTGCACCGGAAAGCAGGTATTTGACCGCTTTCTCAATAATGGGGTCACAAAAACAATTTTGCCGACTCCCACAGGGATTCAAGAATAGCCCAGGAGTATTCTCAGCAAGGGTAACAGAATTACTACAAATATATGATGATGAGGCATTATCATATGTCGATGGCATCTATCTTACAGACGATGACCTGGAGACTCACTTAGGTTCGCATCAGAGGGTTACAAATTCAACTTTAAAAAGTCAAGAATTGCCCATCTAACAGCCCTATTTTTAGGATATGAATTATCAAGTGAAGGCAAAAGCCTGGCAGACAACTTCTTAGAGAAGTGTGCAGTACTCCAAGAACCAACAAACGCTGAAAAATTTACAATCAATACCAGGCTTCCTGAATTTCGGTAGAGCATACATTCTAAATTATGCAGAGAGGGTTAAACCTCTCTATGAATTAATACAACCTGATTTCAAACCAATACATTGGACTCAAAAACACACAGAAAAATTGAGATCATTACAGACAGACATGTTAACTAAAACAAAACAGCAAACTCGCAAAAACGTACACAACCTTGTAATCCGAGTCATACCAGGAAGATGCGGATTCACGTACATGACCTCTAATGAGGGAGAAACGGTGCCTATAGCTTACAAATCACATTTGTACACTCAAGCTGAAATGAAATTCAGCTCTACAGAAAAAATTCTGACAGCGGTTCAAACTGCTGTAGCAAAAGAAAGAGCCCTAGCCCAATGCAAGAGAAAAACTGTCTATACAGCAGAATCAGCTCTTGAGGCATTAACAAGTCCACGCAATCTGAATACAGTGTCATTAGATCCAAAATGGATACAATGGGAAAATTCTCTTGCTACAGAAGACGTGAAACACTATTTTGACCCGAAAATGAAAAAACTAGATGATCTAGAATACGAACAAGAATATCCTCTGCCAATCGAATTTCTACCTCTCGAACAATATACCTGTGTAATTTCTATGGACAGATTTGCACATTATGATGTAGAGAAAAAACTTACAATGCAGAGTGCGTGATTGTTAAAGGTCACTGGCGCTCTGGTAAATTCAAACCGATGATTACCAAAACTGAATCACTCAGAAACTGTTCAGCTCAGCGAGCTGAATTAAGATCTTTAAAGATGGCGCTTCAAAATGCAGATCGCGAATTCCCCACACTAATAGTGTGCGATTCGCATTACTGCGACAAGTCATACAACAGTGACATGCAGACATGGAGCAAAAACGGTTACAAAGATGACACAGGTGCCACAATAAAGCATAAAACGCTTTGGGAACAAGTAGTTCTTTTGCAGAAAGAACTACAAAAGACTCACGTGATACATACACTGAGTCATCAACGTGATGGCGTTCACGTTGCAGGGAATTCATTGGCTAACAAAGCCACAGCGGCAGCGGTTCAACCGGCTTCCGTAGCCACAAAAAAGCGTTCAAAAAAACACATAGATGGAGAAACCATGCTAGCGGTAAAAGCGTCGTTAAAAGACGATTGTTCAGCATTACCTCTCAACTATCCACTCAGTAATATATACATAATTGACGCAAACTCCGTTCCTTTTGCTCAAATCCCTGGAGTGGGGGATAGAGTAATTCCAAACACGAACCGGAGAGTTTTCTTGATTGATTACTGGTGGCCGGAGATGAGCTTGCAGATTTATAAATTTGCAATGTATTGTCCAGACTGCAAAAGAGATCGCAGTTGTGAACCGGACCCGACTATTGCCAGGACACCTTTATTAGAAAGCATCAGGCGATCTACACGCAGAAATCCAGCTGGAGAAATGCGTCCCCATAATTATTAAGACGGAATTCACTTAAAGATGTGGCCCCAGCGCAAGGCTGACGCCAGAACTGTTATAAAAGATTTGCGAGTCTTTATCGGCACATTCGCAATTGGCATGCTACATTCTGACCAGGGTCCTGCGTTTAGCTCTCGAGCTTACAAAGAGGCGATGACCAGCATGGGCATTGCATTGCGGTACTCTTCTCCCTTCCATCCTGAGGCAAATGCGGTAGTGGAAAGAAAAAACCGTGACATAAAGCAATCTATAACAGCGAGGGTATTAGGTTCGGGTGATGGGTGGGTCAAACATTTAATAAGTGTCCAACGTAGTCTTACTAACATGCCAAGAAATTTTCTATAAGGTGTCAGTCCGTACGAACTTTTGTTTGGTACTAGAATGATTATCCAGGATCTGGATCGTCAAACTTCAGTGGTAGAAGAAAAAACTTTTGATATCAAATATCGTTTGGCTGTTTTACAGGACTTCAATGAAACAAGAAAAAGTCTAAGTAACATAAAGTTTAAGCCAACAACCACTGAAAAACCACCTGTCCCAGCAAGACATGTCTGGATTCCAAAGATTGGGGATCTGGTCAGAGAGAAGATCGCAGTAAAGAAGGAAGTTGGGCCTTCTTACAGAAAAGAAGTACCTGTCTTAGCTCTCAGCAGAACAAGATCAGTAGTACTACCGCCACTTGCTGGTAAAAAGGAAAACAGAATTGTTTCAATCGACCTGGTGAAACCACAATCATGTGGTCGATAATAAATAGCAGGCCCAGTGGATTACCAAGCAATAGCAGAAGACCAAACTTTGCTACAATCCAAGAGGTTGAAAATGAGAGACTAATCACATTCGATAAACCTGCAGTAAATAAAAAAGGACTACGCAACAAAGCCATGGAACTGGTGCCTCTTGAAACCCAAATTGCAACAATTCCTGATGATACACTAAACTACAACGATGTAGCCTCAGACTGTACAAATGTAACAAATGCAAAGATCAATGGAAATCCGGAAGCAATCCCACCAATTGACAGAACTGCATCTGGCTATTTTATCAACTTTGATGACTTTTCGGATGATCCAAGTGAACATAGAGACAAGCCAGCAGCAAAAACTTTTAAAGAAAAAATAACCGAGCTTTTTCACCAACTAAAAGAGACATCTCTGATTTCACCATGGATTGAACTTTGGACTGTGTTAGGTGTACTTTTCCTCCTGCTTTGGCTCGTCATGGTTTTATGCTTGGGTAAATTCATTGATGGAAAATATAGTACAATGGACACAGCAAGTCAGAACATCAACTTGGTCCTAAAGCTTCACAGATCCTCTCACATCGAGAAAAGACAACTATCATCAGTGAACATCACAGCCCATCCAATACCTGGGGGTATAGCATGGGACAGAACTGACTATGAAATTTATGGCCCGATTGAGCTCTTGAAGTATCCACACCAGTTTAAGATTTCCTTAAGTGACTTTGTGATACCAAGTTCTTTTTCTGATGATTGGGACTTTTAAAATATTAATAATATGATATCAGATTTAGTAATGTCAGCTAAATTTACAGAACATGATTATTTACAGGGTTCATCAAATTGTGAAGAATTATACTGTTACAATCACTATGGTCATCACTATTTGCATAAATCAGCATAACCGAGAAATGTTTTTACTTATAATCAATGGGAATATTGTCCAACTCCTCCAAAAGGAAGTTCGAAGACATTTTTTGAAAAATGTCCATACTTCTCAGGGTTTAACAACAGTGATCCAGAAACGTTTTATTTTAAAATGGTAAATAAGACAGGAATGAAAACAATGTTGACAAATACTAAACTGATTTATTCTGAAAAATTTTATGACAAAATGTTTACATTTGGTTTTGAATTTTGGAAAAATAACATTGAAACCAGCAGACCTTTGGGGGCATGTAGCGAGTGCACGAGTGCACATCTTACCGGCTGACAGCTTGTGTGGTTCCCCGCCGCCGCAGGCAAACGCGGCCGCCGAGTGGGAACTACACTACCCATGATCCTCTGGGACGCCGCCTTCCTTCTTCCCCGGACTTCCACGCCCGGAGGCACTTAAATTCCAGCTGCCTCTCCGGTGGAGCGGGGCTCACCAGCAGACCTTTGGGGGCATTTAGCGAGTGCACGAGTGCACATCTTACCGGCTGACAGCTTGTGTGGTTCCCCGCCGCCGCAGGCAAACGCGGCTGCCGAGTAGGAACTACACTACCCAGGATCCTTTAGGACGCCGCCTTCCTTCTTCCCCGGACTTCCGCGCCCGGAGGCGCTTAAATTCCAGCTTCCCCTCCTGTGGAGCGGGGCTCACCAGTAGACCTTTGGGGGCATTTACGAGTGCACATCTTACCGGCTGACAGCTTGTGTGGTTCCCCGCCGCCGCAGGCAAACGCGGACGCCGAGTGGGAACTACACTACCCAGGATCCTCTGGTACGCCGCCTTCCTTCTTCCCCGGACTTCCACGCCCGGAGGTGCTTAAATTCCAGCTGCCCCTCCCGCATCGCGGGAGTGCACGGGGCCGTGCCGGGCTAAGCCCGGGCAAAGGGCGGGCCTATTTGGCCCTCAGAGGCACGAGGAGGACAGGGCCACCTCCCTAACTTTACCCCTGTAAGGTACTTGTTTATTTCTAGCCACCGTGCCTGGGTTGTCACAGTTATAGTCATTCTGAGGACTATTGTTACTGACATTATTGTTCCATATCTTAGCTGGGAGTACCAGCACGCTGATCCATAGCCATCTTGCTTTGTGTATTGATTGAGTGGTAACTCATTTCTCCTCCTAGCTTATTGTTCTTCGTATTTGCTCTGTTCATGTCCTGTCCAATAGACGTCAGCTCATATTGTTCTTGGACCATTATATGTTATTACCATCATGTCTCCAAGGGGCAGTCGCAGCAAAACAGCTGCTGCGGGGGCTGGATCAGTAATTGGGCCTATAGATAATTTCATTACTAAGGCCAACAATGCTATAAACCAGGGTATTTCTCTCTTAGAACGTAGGGTCTCTCAAGATCTGGCCCATGCTAAACGTTCATCCCTTGGTCTTATTGCTGCCGCTACCACACCTGTTCAGGCTTTGCCCAACAATATTAGACCTTTAGTAAATGTATGTGCTGACATCCACACCATCCCAAGTGAGGTAAATCTATCAGCCTCTATTCCTTTGATAGACTCAGAAACAGATATTAGTATGGATTTGGAGAAGTCCCAAGATTTGCTTATCAATCCCACTCCTGAAGTAATATCTGTTGATAATACAAGGCAACTAAGAGGTAGACGTGAGGGTGCTATTCAGAAACAAAAATCATATGCACCGAAGTCCCGGTCTGCAAAGGTTAGGAAACATGGTCTGACAAAAAGAAAAACTGGGAATGGTACCAATTCTAACCTTAACTAAAATATGAGTAGAGCTACGGAGACTATCCAGGAGGATGAAAGAGAGAAGGAGCAGCAGGGTGGAATATTAGATAACAATGATACAATTAATGATAACACTGAAAATGCAAACGACCGCATGCTGGAAAGGTTGGGTGAACTATTAAGTATTTACTTATCTCCCATTGAAAGTAGGCTTACTCGGATAGAAAAGCAAATAGCCGAACTGAGTATCCCTATCAAGAACCTATTCAAAGAAGGTGCTGTAAATGGTGTAACAAATCCCACTTCTACCAAAACAGTAGGCACCAAACCTAACACTTCTCAAGCACCAATCACAAATACAAATATTGCACCCAAAGCCCCATCAGCTACATTAGCGACACCAAAGGGTCCATCTATTAGTCAGCCAACTGTTACCCTTAGTACCAACAATGTAGCCTCAGATAAAAGGAAGGACCAGAATACTAAACAATCAAATGGTACTTATGCAGGTCAACCTGCGAACCCCGTAAGTAGTTCCTCCATGGCCCAACCGCTACAAAAAACATTTAGGCAAGTCCCCTCCCGCATTAACCTTCCACCGGAATGCGGAGCATACGTACTGGTGCTAGTAAATGTCTCTAAATTAAGGAAGGACCAGGACGAAACCCCTACATCTCTTAAAAATAAAACCTTACACTGGTTAATTGCAAACTGCAATTTTCCCATAGATGGTGCAAGGGAGATCATTAACACTGAGCGAGTGGGCTGGATAGGCCCACTCAGGAAAAAGTTTGAGGGTGACTGCGTTACTATAAGCTTTAAAACCCCTCAATGGGCAGAGAAAACACTTGCCAGCGCCCCATCACCCTCACCCTGGGAATTTAACACTACACTCCTTCCATTAGGCTATTTCTACAGACATTTGATACCTCCCGAACAAGCTATGGTGAACTACCCCACAACTCCTTATCAAGATTTGAATTTTGGAGCAAGGATTAAATCACCGCTCTTTATTCAGAATCAGAAGCCCAACGTTAATTATATGAATAGCCGCAATTGGCGGAACCAGGCCTCAATGTCAATCCCCATTCCCCATCCTCAGCATTACCCACAATTCCCAACCATGCACCAAGACAACCATAGAGATAGGTCTTACCCTGACCCCTATCAGTTCACACCGATAACTGAAGTTAGGCCAACATTTAATATTCCTACTTATAATCGGTTCGAATACTTTTCTAATTTAGATGAACAGGACCGACTGGGCACATTGGCCAAAAATGAAATGTATGGCCAAGTTGCAATCAGTAAACCAGAGGGATCCTCAGTTCCAGCTGTGGCTTGTCAAGACCAGAATGGTCCTATAGAAACTATGTCCTCCAACAGTATTTTGCCCATTTCCCATAAAATAACCCATCATAAAACAGGGAATACTGGGAGTAGACCTGGCAAACGCTGTACTACCCATGGTTTATCAATCTTAAGCTGGAATGTTGCAGGACTGGAATCCAAGTTGTCGGACCCTGCATGGATTGAGATAATTAATGATGTGGATATTCTTATGTTTCAAGAAACATGGGCTGTGGGGAATTTGTACATAGAGGGCTATCACTGTTTCAGTTTAACATCACCTAAACCCAGTTTTGGCCGAGCAGTGGGTGGCTTATTCATTGGGATTAGAATTCTGGCAGGTGGTACAATCAGAGACCTGCAGATTGATAACCTTGTTAACCCTAACATCCAAATTCTTGAATATAAGGCAAAGTCAAAGACCACGATTTATTTAATCAATTTTTACAATATTGATTTTTATTGTGTACCGAACAAGAATTTTTTGGCATTATCCAAGGTTTTAAGTATATTTGAATGTTTTCTATCAGTAGATACTAAGACTGGTATTCTAATAGGGGACTTAGTAGATCGCAGGGGATCAGAATTGTTTAAAAAATTAACTGAATTTGACCTTGCTGATGCTATGAAGGTAGGGTATAACACAAATTTCCCTTATGCCCCCACGTTTATCAGCAGGGATAGCAGCTCCATTATTGATTATGTATTCACGTCACCACTACTAACAGACTGTATAGCAAAAACTTCTGTGGTGCAAACATCCTTCAGTGATCATAACCCATTGCTGGTGATTTTAAATTTTGCATCTAGTCCAATCTTTATGAATTTAAATGGGGCAAGGGATATCACACCCTCAATTGATGGTCTTCGATTAAAATGGAGCGGAATTGATTGTGGGGCCATTTTAGACAGTGTACAAACGACACACCCACATCTGATAAAATCTTGCTTGTTCCCTAGTGGAAACCATGATAAACTAATTGCAGATTTTGAAGTTTTATGTCTAACCATTAAAACCCTCTTGTCAGTCCCACTTCCTAAGGAACACAAAGAGCCAAGGTGGTTCGACTTATCTTGCTCCTTGGCCAACAGAGAGTTAAGAAAGGCACTCTCTGCCGAACCAAGGTGTAAAGCTGTTGTTCAAGCCGCCAGGAAAAATTATAAAGACAAAATATCAGAAAGGAAGGCTAATTTGCTGTCCGATCATTGGGACTCTTTGTTAATTAGTGCGAATTTGGGTGGCAGTGGCCCATTTTGGTCCGCTGTCAGCAAAACGAGGGAAATGGGAACAGAGCTCACCCAAATTAGCTGCAATATAACAAGTGCAGCATGGGAGAGCCACTTCTCTAAAATGTATGCAGCCCCTTCTGATGAGTATTCTCTCTCTAATTCAGTTCAATTGGATGGCTTAAAGATCTTGGGCCATGAAGTTAAAATAGCCATAAGAGAGAGTTTAGGAAACAAGGCGCCCGGACCAGACGGTCTCCCCATCGATATCATTAAATATAATGTCGACTTGTGGACACCAATACTCCTTAACATTTTTAATAGTCTCCCAAAAGCAGCCATGCCGGCTACTTGGGCTACCAGTATTATTGTCCCAATTTATAAAAAGGGACACAGGTCAGATCTAGCGAATTATCGTCCTATTTCCCTTTTGGATAACACCCTAAAAGTTCTAGGATGCATAATTTACAATAGGGTTTTGGAATGGGCGGTTGACACTGACTTTTTAGATCCCTGTCAGATGGGGTTTAGGAGCGGGGTAGGAACAGTGGAGCAATGTTTAAACTTGAAATTGATAATTGATAAATATTGCGTTGCCCGCTCATCTCCTGCCTACCTTGCTTTTATGGATCTCTCATCCGCTTTCGATCTTGTGAATAGATCCAAGCTCTGGTCAATTCTAACCCTGGGCGGAGTTCGCGGAGTGGGGCTTCGCGGAGCTACGCGAAGTGGGCGAGAAACTACACCCACCTCCGCACTCCGCGTAGCCCCACTCCGCAAAACCACTGGCCGGCAGCCCCGCAACCCGCCTCCCTCCCGCCCTCCCTAAATACTTTAAAATAAAAGAACGCAATAATTTTAAAAGCACTTACCTTGCCGCCGCTGGCCGCCGCGTTCCCCGGGGCTCGTTCTCTTCCGTCTTCCGTATTTTGCAGTAATGCGCATGCGCGGGCGGCCGCGCATGCGCATTTTCTCGTGAAAATGCGCATGCGCGGCCGTCCGCGCATGCGCGGCCGTCCGCGCATGCGCATTACTGCAAAATACGGAAGACGGAAGAGAACGAGCCCCGGGGAACGCGGCGGCCAGCGGCGGCAAGGTAAGTGCTTTTAAAATTATTGCGTTCTTTTATTTTAAAGTATTTAGGGAGGGCGGGAGGGAGGCGGGTGGCGGCCAGCTACGCTCCGTCTGCGGAGCGTGCGTAGTGCTGCCTGGCTCCGCCAGCTCCGCAAAATGCGGAGTAGGCGGAACTACGCACACTCCGCAGACGGAGCGTAGCTGGCCGCCCACGGTTAGTCAATTCTCTCATCCAACGGTCTTGATGACACTCTCATTAGATTTCTAGCCTATCTCCATACTGACCTGAAAGCACGGGTACGTATTGGGATGGGTGGAGAGGTCTCGGGAGCCATTGAGATAGGGAGGGGGGTGAGACAGGGGTGCATTTTAGCACCCCTGTTGTTCATCATCTATATCAATGGTCTATCCAGTTGTTTGAAAAAAGCCACCTCAGATGTCCCAATGATTCTAGGTAATCCTTTACCTGTGCTTTTATACGCAGACGATGCGGTGCTCATGGCCCGCACTCCTAATGCCCTTCGTCTGCTTGCACACAGTTTTGTTAATTTTATGGAGGGTCTGGACTTGAAGGTAAATTAAAAAAAATCTTTTATTATGTCCTGCGGCCCGGGCAAAAGGAAACTCAACACAATTCGAATAGGCACAGATAAACTAGAATCTGTTCCTAAATTTCCTTATTTATGGTTGGTTTTCGCTGCGAACAGCTCGTGGAGTGGGCATTTGGCCCACGCCACGAGCAAGTTCTCGAAAGCCAACAATTCTGTTTTGAGCCTCCCTCGCCCAAAGAAAATTGGTGCCACTAAGGCTATTTTAAAGATTTTTAAACTGCAGTGCTCACCTGTCGCTACGTATGGAGCACAGGTATGGGGTCGAGAGCAGTATTTGTATTCAAAGAGAGGAAAACCGCTTCTGCAGAAAAGTGTTGGTCGCATCGATTTCCTCATCTGATTTTATTTGTCATAATGAACTAAATCTTCCCTACATAAGTGATTTTATTAGAGCAAGACCAGCTCTTTTCTGGATCAGAATCTGGAGGAATGACGCTGCTGCCCTCACTCAAAATATCATTAAGGACTGCTTAAATTGCGAACATGGTACTTCACAGAAGTTTTTTAATCACTTAACGAAGTTGATAGAGGCACTTTGTTCACCGATCCAATGTCAATTGAACTAAACGACAAAAATGAGGATCAAAATGCACTATGTGCACTTTACAGAAATGGTTGCACAGGAAGAGAATCCCAGAAATCAAGTATTAGGAAATATATAGGAAATGGACTGTGTAGGCAAACTCTGCCGCCCTATCTCTCCCTCCCTATGTCCAGCTGGGAGCGATCTTTATTGTTCCGGTTAAGGGCAGGAACTGTAAAATTTTTGCTGTCTTTTCCTATGGGATACCGACATAGTGCTGACCTCACTCCATGTCCTTGTGATGGTGTGAGTACACAGGATGATCTGCACTTTTTATTTTTTTGCAAATTTTATCTGAGATTTATTAAATGGTTTTTAACTCCCTATTTTAAAAAATACAGACCTCTCACACTTAAAGAATTGTATATGATGCTGCTTACTTTGGACACTGATGAACTGAGACGATGGAAAATCCCTGAAATTAGAAACTAGTCATAATGGTGTTTATTATGTATACAATATAATGAAATGAATTTTACTGTATAGTTATTGTATGAATTTTTATGATATTATGAAATGTGTTTCTGTACAAATTCTTCTTATTTTTTTTGTCTGTATTATATTTCAATGATTTATTGCTGTAATCAGTACTTTTATGAATTTTATGAAATTCGAATAAAGGTCTTTTGAACTTGAACTTGAACATTGAAACAAAAACCATCTGGGGAACAAAAGACTGGCAGGTACAAGGTCTAGAATCATTATTTAAAGCCTGCATGATCTCAGAACAAATAATATTCCTGAATGATACCATTCAACAAACTATTTGTCTTGGTTTAGCTAAGATAAAAGACTTAAATAAACCGTCTATTCCGAAGCCCATACTTGATAGTAATAGTACTACGGATGTGGAGATAGACGTATCCCATATTTTTCACCAAAACAGAACAAATCCTGATTGGAAAAATTGGTTGAGCTGGCCCACAGACACAAATAACTGTCAAGATAAATTCCTGAACAAAAGACAGGGGTTCAAACTGACCAGGCCAGACCCAAGATATTCCCAGAGACAACATCCAGGGATAGTTACAACATACAGTGTAGGGAAATTATGCCTTGAGTGGCTACAGAAATCCACAATGGCTGAAATTAAGCAACACTTGACTTTACTTAAAGAAGGTTCTGACTTGTGAGATTTCATACTGGGACCTCGCAAACAGCGTCAAAAACGTTTCATAGCGGCCGGTATATACGCTGCATACAACGAAGCTTGGAAAGTAATGCAAATTTAAACAGCAGAAAAAATACGAGAAATTGATTGTATACATTTGGAAAAATCACTTTCTGTAGTGGACAATGGGTTAACGACTCTGTCTTCCAGAATATATTCACTGGACAGTATTGTATCATCTGCCTTTGATATAATAGAGCAAGACTTGCTAATGTTACAACATGGTCAGTCCCAATTGCGTTCTATTGTACAGCTAGGCTGGACGTTGCAAAACCTACATTCAGGCTACGTGCCACGGCATCTAATCAATATAACGTCATTATTTTCTATCTTTAACCTTACTGATAAACAAATCAGTTTGGCAAAAAAGGAGCAGGCTATACGATTCTGAGCATTGAAAAGCTTGAGAGATTACCATTGACAATGTCAGAGAGACCTGTCATTGAATGGATAATACACGGAACAATTACAATTCCGATAACAAGTTTCCAGTTTAAATATTGCCAAGAATATATACCAGCAGGCCAGTATGAAAGGTTGGGTAAAGGATACATCAAATCAACCTGGGACTTACCTTACACACACAAATGTTATAGTGAAGGGAAAAAGGAGGTATTCCTTAGTGGTAATAATTGTAAAAAATCACTAAGCGGTACACTTCTGTGTCAAGGTATTAACTTGCATGGAGCCTGCGAAGGGTCTTTAAATAACCTTTCATGTCACCTGCAAGGCACTCCTGCAACACAGATAGAACCATTCTTCAGACAACTCTCCAACGGTAGCTACGTTGTAATAACTGACAGCAGCTGTTGTGGAATGGTGCCAGGAGAATGCTATCTCGTAACTGTTACTTCCAGGGTCGTTTGCTGTATGCAAGTATTGTATTCAAACAGCAATCCAACTTGGAGGCGGCAATATGGCCTTATGTGAATATCTCTTCTATTCGAATTGATACTTTAAGCAGAATGAAGTCTATTCTTTTACAGACAACTGTGCCGCTGACCGAGTCCAAAGAAACGTATGATCTGCAAGTTGCAAGGACAACATCAGAGATACATACCCTTTTATCGACAAATTGCCCCGTGCATTTCGCAGAAATGTTAAGTCAAATTTTAAACATATCTGATACCAGTGGCATCGCACATGTGTTTAAGACATTTTTTTCGGGACTGTTAACATCATAGATGCTATTAAACATCCCTCCCCAGTGCTGCGCTGTCCATTGGAACTAGTGCTGAATGGACGTCCAATGGTCGTGCGCAGCACTGGGGAGGTAGTGCTGCCGTCGGACAATGCACCGAGGCAGCACTTAAGGGGTTAACACCATTTGAAACAGTTCTGGGCATCTTCCCGAATTTTGTCCATTCTGTCTTTGGCGGCCTACCTTTAATTTTGGGACTCATAGCAGGAATTTTATTTTTGTTCCTTCTGCTCCGATATGGCAAACCAAGCCACAGACAAGACTCCAGCAACGATGGAAGAAACGATCCTAGCAATGCGCTACCGAGACCGTATCACTAAAGTCCTCGGATTAGCCCGGCTAAGAGATGTGAGAACAACTTGGTTTATTTTATTAAGACCAATCTGGCAGGATTGCATCTTACCTGTGCTTCGATGTCTGCTATGCGGAGAAGAATGCGTGTTGGACATCTGTCTTACACTACCATCAGCAGTGCCAATGGATATCAATACTTTGCTTTGTCCGGTAACGACTTATGCAACGTGTTGTCCCCAGCGGCTACCTATTCTGATGATGGCATTCGTTGAGACTTCACCATTACAAGTAGGTGGCGGTGAAGTACGAGAGGAAAGCAGCACCAAACAGGTACAACTTTCTGTGAGCATTGCTGATTCAAACATCGATGATAGCAATCACGCACAGAACTGCACAGTTTCAGTATTTTAAAACTTGGTTGAACTTTCACCTGATGTTGTAGACCAATTTTTTGCAAGCCTGTGTGATATGATGTTCTCCTCTGAACAACGAGAATAACTTTTTAAAAAACAACAAGCACACAGCGTTCCCTGAACTCTAAATTTGGCCTTCAGTTCTGTTAAACAAAGCAACTAAAAACATTTGGAACTATTTTTTTCCCCTGAAAGCGAAATTATTTTTCTTTCAAATCAAAAATATTTACCATTTTGTCCGGCACATGGTACTTTGCTTAAAGTAGAACTATTCTTAGAGAACAGAGCTTCTATTTTTCGAGACTTTAGAGACAATATTTTACCTCAGCCTCTAGCACATGTACAGTATCATATAAATATGTGATGGAATGGTCTCGACCTTCTTTTCTGTATACAGAGCCATTTCATGTGTAATTTTCGCAATTCATTCAGCTGATATATGTATGCATTTAACTGAATGATAACCTTGCTTGAAAAACGTACAGTACCAATACTCATTTTTGTGTATAAACCATACACCATTTCAAATGCAATTATGTATTTTGGATGGGTTGGAAAACACACATGCATCGTATGTTTAATATTGCTTATTTTTTAGTAATGATGGACATTAATATGTGGAGTGGGTGTTGTATTTCTATCTAGGACCCTAATTCGATATTCCCGATTCATGCCCTAATGTGGTTATAATAAATAGTATCCTTATAAAGGCATAAGAATCATATCCATATTTAGTAATAGCCCATGCAGTCCAAAGCACGGCAAGGCTACTCCCATAGACTCCTAGAAAGCACAACGCGTTCTTTAAACAAACCAAGCCTCCAGCAGCCCGGGAATTCCCCCTGCTTTTGTTTTGATTTGCACAAGAACTCCTGGAGTCCAGAAAGAACTGTTAGTTCTTAGTGACGTCTTATGTCCAACCTTACGTCAAACCCGGCACCTTTCAGGTATAAATATACCAACGTTGCCTTAAGCAAAGACACGATGGTGGAGAGCAGAGCAACGTTCTACTTGTCCGAGAGCCCAGCTGTTGCCAGAGCCGAAGGAAGCCGCCCCTCCCTTTTGACGCGCTGGAGAAGCTGCCTTTTCTCACGCCGAGAAATCCAGCTCCAGTGTTACCAAGTCACCCTTGCGGGTTGCTGGGAGATCGAGTCCTGAAAAGCGAGATAGAAGACCTCCTTCATTCCTTAACCAAGGTACGGAGCTGATTAGAACCTTAGAGAGAATTCTTGATTCCGATACTTAGCAAAATCCTAACTTAACTTAAGACTGCAACTTTCTTACTCCTTCCCATCGTATTAGGCTTAGGTCAGGTATAACGGGGTAGGCGTATCTTAGAAGCACCAGTTGAGTTCGTTAGTCAATGTTTTTATGTATGTATATATTTATCCATTTTAAAGTATCATATGGCTAAGAAACCATATCAATGCTTTTACAGTATTATTTCATTTAAACTACTTTTACTGTACGCACTTTACTTTATGATAAGTATTGCAATTGTGGCAATTCATTTCTCTTGCATGAGAAAGAAGACTGCTCAATAAAATAACACCTTTTATTAAAAACAGCTGTCTCTCTATTTCTCTGCACTCTGGTGAAATTAAGCATGCACGATTGACTGAGTGAAACAGCTGTCTATTGTTTTCACACAACTCTAGAGATACACTCTTTATTCTGAGGGAGCAAAGTTGTCATGTTGATGCGGTTGTCAGAAACTAATCCCTTCTTGTCTAAATCAGGATGGTTAACCCTTTCCTGAACATTCAAGAAAGTTTCTAGTGACCTCTGAGCTAGCTGGCAAAACTAATTAAGTCTAACATAGTCAGTAGAGACCTAGATGACCTCAGTCCTACGTCTACACTGCTGTTTATGTTATTCCAATGCGCAGAGCCTATTGGGAATATAGGAACTACACTACACCGACTCTCTAAGACAAATTTTAAAATTAGTGACTTTCAGAGAAGAATCGGTACCGCATACTTTCAATAAGAATCTCAGAGCAGCCCCAGAGGCATCACAGTATAATGCACTTTAGCACTATTGCAGGCGTGTCCCCATATCATTTGAAGCTCTTTTGAAAACATATGACACCGAGAATAAATTTTGACTCAGGCAAGGAGCATCATACTCAGTTAAAACTCTACAAAAAATATGCAGATATTATAGTATATAAAACTCCTGAGCAGTATTTAAAGTTCAACTTGAACATAGAGTAAGGTGCTGTATCCTTCTACTGTGACTAGGAATTCTGCCATTAAAAGTTCACTTTTCCAGATGGAATTCCTCTGACTCTTCATCAGGTATCTATGATTTGTGCAATGGTGCAGTACAAGACCTCTGCCATGTACTTTTAACTTGCCCAAATCCGACTCTGGAAGAAGCCCGGTAATGTTTCATAAAACCTATCCGCCTTAAATATAATGCTATTTTATCTGAAGATTTAATATCATTGTGCAGGTCTCCGCTGAATGAATTTATTTGCTATAACTTATATAAGTTATTAAAGAGTTTTCCTATGTTGTTTTAAAACATGCTATCATTTTAATAA